>NW_026605202.1:0-52272 GCF_945859685.1 Eupeodes corollae
CTCGTTTGGTTCTTCAAATAATGTGGAAAGCCATCTGCATATCCAAGATATTGCATTTAAATTAACTTTTAACTTAATTTGATGTTTTGTATACTAAACTTAAATTCTAAACTTGAATTAAAACTTAAAACCTAAATTTGAATTAAAATTCTGAAATGTAAATAAAAAATCATTGCGATTATAGCTTAAAATGTCAAGATCCTAAACTCGTACCTACTAAAATTCTAAACTTTTCAAATTTGCCGCCACTAAAAATCATCGGCCATCTTTTATTGTAACAAAAATGTTCTAAAATTAAAAACAAGAAAGAGAAAGAAGAAAATAAAAGAAGGATCGGGCATTCAACTATTCAAGTTCAGAGCACCGTACTATAAAGCTTTAATTTGCTTTGCGTTTTTCTTTACCCCGCTCCACCGTCGACGTCGCTCTAATTTTTCGGAGACTTTCAGATTGAATTAAGTATTTGAAAAATTATCTGTGAAGATTTGCTAATCAGATCAACATTTGCGATTAAAATCTAAGCAGGGCGAGTAAAAAAAGCTCTGCTTGAACAGATACCAAAACTCGACATGGCACGGTATAGTTCGTTCCTGTTGGCACTGTTATAGGCTGCTTTGAAATCTATAAATATGATGCATATCGATCTTATCGAACTGGCGTATAGTGAATATTTAGTCGATGGTAGATTTCCCAGGCCTGAAGTTACAGCGATAATGTCCAATCAGTTCATCTGTGAATGGCTTCAAGCGTTAACATAATACTCTAGACAGGATTTTTTAGGCAATGTCTCTGTAGTTGGCACAGAGAAGGCAGTCACCTTTCTTATGAATCGGACAGATAGTACATTCTTCCCAGATTTTGGTTATGAGTTGGTCCTTGCTCGATCAGCTCCCGCGTTCTTGAAAAGCTTTGCCTCTAAACCGTCATCAACGATAGCTTTGTTGGACTTTAGTCTGGCGATGGCAACTTTGATCTCATTCAGGTTAGGTGGGTTGAAATCTAGATCATCAACCAAATGGATTTGTTGGGGTTGCCAGTTGGTGGGATAATGGGCTTTATCGCTATAACACAGCTGTTTAAATTGTAAGCATCAGTTGCGTCTCCACTACAGTACTTCCCCTTCTTATCTTGCTAGTAAATCCTGTTGTTTGCCTCTTGACTCGTCTATAGAAACTCCGCACCTTTTTTCTACTAGTGCAACCTTGAATTTCCTGAACTAGACCCTGCTCATGGGCCATTTTCTTTCTTTTGAACAAAAGGTTCTCATCCCTTCTTTTAAGGACATAGAGCTGACGGGAGATTCGTGTCTATCTTTGCTGCCACAGTCCGTCATCAGCTTGCCTAAGAGTTAGACGCCAACATTATCAGTCCATTAATCCGAGGTAATTTCCTGTTTTTTCACCACAATCAGGTTTTCCTTTCATTACTTATAGATCGTAGGAGGTGGTTTTTCAGAGCGATCTCTGGTCTTTTGCTCCTGCTTTCTGTGAAGGTGACTCAGGTGTTACAGTTCTGGATACGATGGATTCAACGTGTATCGTTAGTTCACTCTTCGTCTATTTAACAGGCACCACTAGAAATCGACGATAAGAGTTTGTACCTTCAGGTACTGTTGTCTAAATATTTATAAAAAAATGAGAAAAAAAAGACATTCTGCTTATGTTATGTCAAAAATTGGCTACACAATGGTTAAGCCTGTTTTTTAGAAATGTGGTTTTTTAAAATTATTTCGGGCAAGTGCTCAATTAATTCCAGGTGAGAGGACCAATTTTCGACCATTTTTGGTCTTTTGTCAGCAATAATGCGTCGAATATTCTCTTCCAAGGCCACACATCTTGAACTTATCTGATGCGTAGAAAAACGACTTCACATAACTCTAATCAAATTGAAACCACACGCCTAAAAAAACATCTGTTAGTAGCTTAAGATTATTTCTTCTTTATTCTTGAAATGTTTGTCTCCTTTCATCCCAAATAGTTTTTTTTTTCAGAAAGGCAGTAGAGCGCTCATTTTAATTAAATGAAATGTGCCCCTTTGATGAGTCTTAAATAAAAATGCTTCATTTTTAAAAATAAAGATGAGAGAGACACTTATCTGGGTTTTACTGTATTGAGTAGATGTTTTGGTTGTGGTTTAAAAAATAGAAGCAAATGTTGCATGCAACATGCATGAACACACTCTTTGAGTGGGTGGAAAAAGCAGATGGTAGTTTGAAACTTTGCTGAGTGTATTCAATAAATTTAGAGAAATATTTGAGGCTGGTTTGCTTTTGAAGTTCTTTAAGTGTCCGTGTGCACGAAACTTCGTGTTGGATATTTTTCATAATTGTTTCGAATTTTGTACTTAATTCAGAAGAATGAATTTGAATTCAAAATATGAAAGGATTGAGCTACTAAGAATATTGCAACACATTTTTTATTTAAGTTATCAAGAACAAAACAAAGGAAGGAATGGTATCAATGCTGGGTCATTTGCATGCTTACCCTAATTAACCACACACAATTTGTGTTTAGGTTATTGTTTAATCATAATTTTTTTTTTTATATTTATTAACATTTTTTGCATCCTACGCCTACAATTTTTTAATTCCAGTTTAACCTACTTGATAATTAAATGTATTCTAAGATCGTATGAACCAATAACCCCGCCAGCCGAGAAATCATATTCTCAATACCTGTGACCATCATGTCCACCTCTTGTGGAACGATCACACTTGCGATTTCACTAAAAATTAGATTATTTTTCTAAAATCGCTTAAATCTTTTAATCTGAAATAGGAATTCCATGCCTGGGGTTGAGGCTCAGTTTATTATTTAAGAGTTTTTAACAGTGCTTAAAGAAAAAAAATGAAATGATTGACAATAACGTAGTTGACGTTGCTTAAGAACTTTAAGAACACCATTTAGTTCCGCAATTGGCAACAGCAACGCTTTCACCTGGGACCTTACCAAGCTGATGAGTTAACTTAACCAGTGTCAATGAGATACCGGAACGACGAGACTCAGGAAAGAGAGTAAAATAGACAGCTGCGTTCCTCCCCTCAAACAGTTCAACCGTTATACTTTTGCATTCAGAAACGGCCATAAGTATACGCTTGAGCCCAACTTTTTCGAAGTATAGAGATTCGTTTTTCAGACGTACTACGCGAATGTGCAATGCTTAACCATCCTCTGTCTTTCATTGTTGTAACAATGTTTTGTTTGTCAACGTTCCCATTAGTCCATGAAATGATGTTTTTTGATTGCCGGTCACATGGACAGTGGCTACTTCTTATTTAGATCTTGAATTCCGTCAGATTATACCTATAAGTGGGTTTGCCATTGTTTTCCAATCTTTGATTTTGTATGTCAACTCGCTACTATTCCGTCGGTGTCAAAAGAAGGCTATTACATCAAGTTATTAAAATATTTTGAAGAAATAAAGGATACTTTTTTAAAAGATGTAGAAAAGTTTTTCAAAAAAAACACATACAATTCAGAAAAATGCATGAAATATTTAAATCGATAGTACTGTCCATGTAATTTAATGTTTGAAGAATATTTCATGCAAATGTTGACCTTGACTGCGCTTGAAATGGTCCATCCGCTAAGTCAAATTTTGGTATACTCTTTCCAACATTTCATCCGGTATCTCAGGAATAAATGCTTCAATTTTGTCTTCCAATGCGTCAGTTGAAGCGGTATTGTCTGTATGACAAGACATGAGCTTTAACATAGCCTCACAAAAAATAGTCTGGAGGCGTTAAATCGCTCGATCTATGCGGCCAATTGAGCGGTCCCGAACGTGAAATAAAATGTTCACCGAACTCACCTCTCAATAAGTCCATTGTTGAGCGTGCTGTGTCGCATGTGGCACGGTCTTGTTGAAACATGTCATGCAAGTCAAGCTCTTGCATTTTGGGCAAAAAAAGTTGGATATCATCTCACGGTAGGGTTTGCTTACCTACCATTCACAGTAACCTTACGATTTGCAAAAAAATTTGAAAAAGTATACGGTCCAATGATGCCACCAGCCCATAAGAAGCACCCAACTGTGCTTTTTACTTGCGACATATAGGAACTATATGGCAAGTTTTGCATTCGTGCAAAATTTCGAACTAGAGATTTTAATCAAACATGATATTACGATGGTAGACAAGTCGAAAAAAGTGGGTCCCGCGATTCCGTCCGGTCGGTTTTGTCTGTCTGTCCACGCTCCTACAGCCTAAACCATTGGGTCGATTGAGTTCAAACTTGGAAGTTAAGGTTTTGAGCAGATTCGCGTTAGGCGTTTTTTTCATTTTTTTTTTAAGATCAAAACTAACAGTGGCCACCATACAATATTTTTGGTCAAAAAACGAAAATTCGAATTTTCTCAAAAACAAACCGTTAGATTTTCTTTAAATTTTCTCTAAAATTTTATTTTTTAACTTGGCTTCTTTTAAAAAAAAAAACAAATTTTTGTATTGCTCAGGAAAGGTACCGCTCATAGAACCGTTATTTTGTTTTTTAATTTTTCCAGCAACTTATAAACCGATTTCAATAATTTTTTTTTGAATAAGCTCTTATATTGCCTTAACAATATTTGATTATCAAAAGTGCAATTTTTTATTGTTTGGATTTTTAAAAAAATATTGAATTTTATTTTTTCAAAATTCGATATCGCAAAAACGTTTCAACATTTTTTTACGAAATTCAAACGTATAGCGTATATTAACAATCTCTAAACAACTGCGTACCAAAAATATTTTTAGAACAAAATTGAACAATTTTATATATAAAAAATTAATTTAAAAAAAAACCGCTCTAACGATTTTCATAAAAAAATTTTGAAAAATGAAATGTTTTCTTATTTATAAAATGGCATTTAAATTTTTGAAGACAAACTTATTTTTCGGGCGAAATTTTGAATCTTAAAATAGTTTTTTTTTTAATATTTTAACTGTGCATGAGCCCGAAAGAGCTCATTATTTTGACAAAATTGTAATTACATTCCTAGCTTTTATCTAAATTAGTGCATTTGGTACATATTTATGTATTTTTATAACTAAAATTATTGTAAATACCAACGATGGCCGCCCATGTAGCGCAACTGTATCGGATTAACGAATATGATATATTTAATCAACAGTCTATTTTAAAGTGTCTATCAAGAAGTATTATCTTGGTAACTTTGTGTATGTGATTTTAAAATATAATTCTTTACGAATGTTTTACTTGCTTCGCCTATATAAAAGAATAAATACTTAGTACACATTTTCAACGTATACACATTATACCTAATTATAAAGGTATTACGTATACAACTTCTATACAACTGCTGCTTACGTGTCACTTCATAACTAAAATCCAAAACGCATAAAAGCCTGACTGTAAAGAACACATGAATAGCAATTTCTTGTACCTGTTCGTATGCTTGTTATTTTTTTAAACTTTAACAAAATAAATAAACTGAACGTAAAAACTCCATGTTTGCGCTGAACACTTGTAGTAATGAGGGAATGTAGTATCTACCTACTAAAAATGTCCTTAGCTATCTGTCTGCATAAAGCTAAGCTCGCCAATGAACTATTCTTTATTCGTTTTAGACATCTACCTGCTATCTAACCACACAACCAATAGGCGATCGCTTTTTCAATTTAGACATTCATGGTCAGCCTCTTTCTTATCTTATTTATTTTCCATCCTAGCTCTTCTAATATGAAATTACAATAAAGCTATCTAAAGGAAAAAAGTTTGAAGGAACAAGTTGAATCTATATAAATCGCATCGTAGCTTTATACATAATAGAAACCATTTTTCATATACAAAGATCGTAACCAAGTAAAAGCAGGCTTATGAATGTAAATAAAAACAAATATCGGTAAAAGATCCTAAACAGCTGACGTATCCATGCAAAAGTGTATTTCATCCCCTTATTAGATACAATATTAAGCCATTTTGTTTTACTTTTCCGTTTTTTATATAAAGTGCATTGATATAAAAAAACAAATTCATCAACCTTCATATGGAAGCTCTTTATATGAAAACATATAATGAAGGAAATTGTGTAGACTTTTTGGGTCGAAAATTAATTATCTCCCTTATTCTGCTGGCTGCTTAAGGGAATGGAAATTATATTTTTCTCTCGCTCCCGCTGAATTTCTCCACTTTCGATACTAACGCCACGCCAACGACTCTGCATCTGGTCGCCCTAAAAGTTTCTGCTCATGAGAGTCCTATGGTTTTCATTATGTACAATTGTACATAATGGCATTTATATCTTTGAAAACAAACTTAATTTACAGGTATATTTTTAAATCTTATATAAGTACTTTATTAAACCTACTCTTAGCATACAGGAGCAAGTTCGTGCGACCCAGTCGTGCATTTTATTTCTGGATGCATTCCAAAAATGGACAATTCTGCTTATTAACGTACCCATTGAGCCAAAAATTAGTTTCTTCGCTTACTTCCATACTTAAGGTGGAGCTACAGTCTAGAGCGGACCTGGGCCTCAACCAATATGCTTCTCCAGCTAGCTCTGTCTTTAGATAGCTGTCTCCAGTTTCGCACGCCAAGATGGTAGAGGTCCTCTCCCACGTGGGTGCGCTACCTGAGTCGCGGTTTTCCCCTACTGCGCCGCACCGTCCCTCGGGATTGGATTCGAAGCCTTTCATGCTGGAGCGTCCATCCGCTCAACATGACCTAGCCATCTAAGCCGTTGGACTTTAATTTTGATAACTAAGCCAGTACAGCCCGTACAGTTCGTCGTTATATCTTCTCCTCCATTCTCCATCTATGCGTATGGGAGAAAAAATCACCCGCAGAATTTTTCTCTCGAAGCATCCTAAGACGCCCTCATATTTCTTTGACAGGTTCGAGGCCTCAGCAATATAAATGAGAACCGGGATAATGAGTGTCTTATAGATGGTAGTTTTAGATGATCGAGAGAGGACTTTACTTATCAATTGCCTTCTAAGTCCAAAGAAGCAGCAATTTGCAAGAATTATTCTTCCATTGATTTCAGCGCTGGTGTCGTTGTCTGTGTTAATAGCGGTGCCTAGGTAGACAAAGTCCCTAACTACTTCAAAGTTATAGCTGTCCATGGTGACGTTTTGTCCAACACGTCGATGTTCAATGTCCTTTTTTGAGACAGCATATACTTGATCTTGCCCCTATTGACCACTTAACCCATCTTCTTCGCTTCCGTCGCAATGCTCAACCACGCTCCACAGACATCACGTAATTGGATGGACCTTTGTAAGATTGTGCCTCTAGTGTTGACTGTTGAATTTTGCACAATTCTTTCCAGAACGATATTGAAGGAGTCGTATGACAGTGCATCGCCTTGTCTAAAACTTTTTTGACATCCATAATGAATCGGTGAGATCTTTTCCGATCGTGGTTGAGCAGCGTGCATTTTCTATCGTCATTTTTCTTTAAAATCGATAAAGAAATAATGGGCATTGATTTGAAGCTCTTGAGTATTTTTCCAAGATCTGCCGTATTGTGAATATTTGGTCGATAATGGACTTTCCTGGTCTGAAGCCACACTGATAAGAACCTATAAGGGAACGGCTTCAGACGTTCACATAATATGGCAGAAAGGATCTTTTATGCAATGTTAAGGAGACTAATGCCTCTGTAGTTGGTGCAATTAAGAGGGTCTCCTTTTTTATGTATTGAAAAATCTATACTGAGATTCCACTCATCGGGCATGCTTTCTTCCGACCATATTTTGCAGATGAATTGGTGCATGCTCCCTACCAAGCCATCGCCTGCTGCTTTGAATAGTTCGGCAGCGATGCACAGTGGGGCAGCTCCATACATGGTGATGATAAAAAGGTCACCTTGAAAAATTAAAGCAACGGGATTATAAAGTTCGCTCTCTTAAAGTTAACGGAAAATCTGATATGAAGAGTGTGATTTTTTTTTTATGTCTCGTAGTCAAGGTTAGACAGCCCATCAAAGTAGACTTTTAATGTGCAAAAAGCGATTATTTAAAAAGTGCTAAAAAAGATTAACTTTAGTTTTAGCCATAAAATCAAAATTAAGATCGGAAAAAAGTTTAAAAAAATGTCACACCTAGACGAAGGTATGTAGATTATGATTGAAGTTTAAAAATAAAAAAAAAAGAAATCTTTGTATTGAAATAATTGAAATGAAAAGAAGAAATTTTGTTAAGGCTTTTTTTTACTTTTCACTTCATATCTTCTGTTGGGGCAAAAGTCAAGCAGGTCTGAAAGTGGGAAAAGTTTCATGAACAATTTACCTATACTACCAAAAAAACAAAAGTGCTTGACTTTTGCCCCAAATATTTGTTTTCAATTTTTTAAAATAAAGTTATAGTATTTAAAAAGCTGAAAAATTGTTAACTTCTTTTTATAAATTTATTTTACAAAATTTTAGGAACAATATTCAATTTCTGATAGCTAAATTTTATTATAAAATTGTTTTTAAGTTTAGATGTAGGTATCTTCACTTCGTCAAGGTCGGGTAGGCGGAATTGTTGATCTGCGTCGCCGAGGTTAAGTGGTTCTTTCTCCCTTACAGCGGAATTCGGTTTGTCATCGCCGTTTTATAATTTGGATAAGTGGTCTTTCGATATTTTCAACATAGACTGCGGTTCTACTACGATGTTCCCCTGATCGTCTTTACAGGCTTCGGTTCGTGGCTGGTACCCTTGGGAGGTTTTTTTACCTTTTGGTAAAATTTACGAACCTCATTCCTGTTGTGACATCACTCTATCTCCTCGATCACGCGCTTCTCATGCTCTCTCCTCTTCTGCTCGTAGAGCTGGCGAGCAGCTCTAGTTCTTTTATGCAGCGCCGTTTTGTATGCCTCTTGTTTCGCTGCGTGCACTTGCCGGCATTCGTCGTCAAACCACGGCAATGCAAGGCAATGTCGCCATTGGTTTTCAGTGCTTAATGCAGGCAGCATAGGACTCTTTAAGAGGTTATTACAGACTCGATCGGAAAAGGACATGGCAGTCTCTTGCGATTGTAGCCGTCTAAGCTTTGGTAGACTGAAGTAAACTCTGTTGGGTTTCAGCGTCCGCCCGCGTATTTCTTCTTCTATGTTATTATTAGCTGCTACTATTGACCCAAGTATTGACTAAATTTAACTTGACTTATTCCATTGGTCATGGTCAACCTACATATTCATGTACATTTATTTAGAATGCCGAATGCTATCAAATTTATTTGGGATTCCGAATGCTCTCATGGCCTTAAGAAAATTATTTGCTTACGATGAAGCCACATAGATATTTTCCCATAACAGTGTATGGAACATATGATACCTTTTTGATAGTCTGTTGGCATTTTTCCATGCTTCCATAAAGGCACTATTATTTCATAAATTCATTCGAAGTCAGTACAACTTAATCCTTTAAAAAAATCATTGTCTTTGTCCTTGTGAGACAAATAAGAGATTTAATTTAGTTAACCAGTTATAAATAATAAGACTAATATAATAAACAAATTTCCAAAAAAACAGAGCATCTGGCTTAAAAAAAACATAACCAATCTCAAAGACGCCAATAAAAAATTTTTGTCGCTGTTGACAATCCAAATTGAGTAGCTCCTATCATTACATCTCTAAACTAGTAACTTCCAGAATGATTAAATGTTTGAGAACACTAAGGAGCCACATTTTAAATTTCTTAGGAATAGCAATTTATATTTTTATTCAATTTATCTTCTGTTACCATATCTTGGACCCATAAGTAAAAAGAATAGTTGAGCTTAGTTAATAAGAGCAGAAATTATCATAAATTACCAAAGAATCCGAAAAACTTAAATAATCTGCTTTAAAAAAAAACGAAGTTTTTAACTTAAGTTCCAAGAAATCTGAACTCAGAATTAGTTTAAAGTTTAAATCCTTTTAAGTTTCACTTCCTAGAACCGTCACCATTATAAGTTATAAAATTCTGGATAAAAACCCCTTCACCATTCATAAAATTATATTTCAAAGCTTTTTGATAATTTTTCTTTAGAATGTCGGAAATTTTTTAAATTCAATTTTTAATGAAACTTAAAAATGTTTCCTCTTTGCAAAGAAGTTACTCCCTTCTGAAATATGTACTATCTAAAAACAATTATTCAAATGACTCTCATCTCCAAATGACTGCAACGAAATTTTATTCCTTCTTATTTTTTTGTTGACTTAGGTAAGGTACACAGTTATGTAGGAAATAAATAATGTTTCAACAGTAAAACACACCCTTTTCATAATGGACCCTTTTAAGCTCACAAAGCAGAGATAAAATAATTCTTCCAATAAAAATTCAAAGCTTCCATATAACAACATAACGTACCCGTACCTAACCTAACCTAACGAATGTTACATTCCAATGGACATCAAAAATACTTAAACTATTTTCCCATTTCGCCACACCTGCGTTATGCCCTCTCAAAAATCTTTCATCCGAAAGCTCATAGCTTCAAAATAAATAAAAAAATATATAAAAATAATAAAGAAGCATCATTCAAAAACTGTTTGCTGAAAAAAAGTTACAGGTGCAGTTAGAAGTTTTTCTATTTTATGCTTCCATTTCGTTCATGCACGCCATCATCATCATCATCATCATCATTGATGGTGATCCTTCTATGATGCCCAGACCCAAATCCTTATTCCTGCAACCCGTACGCCATGAACCCATCGAATTCCAGGTTTTACGTTTTACGTTGAACAAACAAACGAACACAAAATAAAAGAACTTTATTTCCTGAAGTGGGTAATGTCCTTATGCCCCAGTTCCGCCACTATATGAAGTGGCCATCATCTGGAGTGAAAATGTATGAATTCTGTTTTTGAAAAGAATTTCAAAAAAAAAAAAACAAATACGACAAATGAAAAACGAAAACTCCAGAAATGGCAAAGAGCAACGTGTGGATCAGGCGTTCCATTTCTTTTGAATTCAAAAATGGAAAATAGTAGAAAAACATAAAACATTAAGTGAGTTTTGTAAATAGTTTTGCTATTTCACTGGTCATAGTCTGATGTCCTTTAAGTTGTGTCCTTCCCAATGTCTCTTTCTCCCTGTCTTTCTGTTTTGGGCATCTTTGGCTATTAAGGAAATTCTGTAATTAATGACACCAAAACTTGTTCTCGAAATGAAGAAACTTTTATTTCTTTATGGTTCTTTTAAGTTTGCGTTCTTTTTTGGTTTTGAGTTCAACTTTGTGTGTGTTTAGGAAGTGGAAGTAAATACCTTTTTAATGAAAAACAAAAACGTCCTGCAATCATTGAAAAAATAAAACTTGTAGTTTTGAAAATATATGGGAAGCTCATTGTACCAATAAAAATAGAATAAAGCTTAAACCAAAATAGTACAACCAAAATAGAATTGAAATTACGAATCAGTGACTTTTTGTAGATCGTTAAGTTAATTAAAATTTATATCAGAATTGAAATTTATTCTAAACTAGTGACGTCGTTTACCCCTAATCCACAATTCAACAAAAACTTGCAAGCTTATATCCCTTACAGGTCTACCTTTAAAAATAATCCATTTTTGACAGATAAACAAATAACTTTAATACGGATAAATCAAAAAACCAATGCCAATGTTTGTAGTGGTGTGGTACTCCGACGGACTCAATATATGTTCCTAATTTCGTCTTCCCAATCACTGCAGTGTGGTCCTGGTAAAACTTTTGACCATTAAAGCCCTGTCATGCCTCAGAGAAAATGTGATATCGTCAAGCTACCATAAAATCGCTGGACTTTGTCTCAAAAAAATCACTAACAACCCGAAATTGTTGATCATCTCTTGTGGAGGTGTTGAAACAGTTCCAAATGTACCATATTTGCGTGTAGGGTCATAAAGACATTCTTGGAAACTGCAAAGCCACCCAGACTGATAACTTTCCATCCTGTCTGTCTATTTGTAAGATAAATAATTTGAAGTCAATATTTTTCTTTGTTTTTCGTTTTTGTTGTTTTTTCAAGGTTTTCGTGCTTTGGTAAGGAGGCTGTCCGTTGCATGTTCCTAAAAGATTAACTCAAAATTATCAGCAATATTTTTTATATGTTAAAATAATTTGATTTCAAAACCGATTTTTCATTGTTTTCACTAAGGCACTTCTCCTTATCCAGACGGCAGCGGAGGAATACACCAGATGGAATCAACGATGGCGCCTGCAGTTCCAGCACGGTTGAACTACTTAGTGAACACCTTATAGGGCTTTTACGACTTATTAGGAGCCCAGGCCTTGGAGTTATACTAAGGATCTGGCCCTCCAGGTTGCTGGTTGTGCCGTCCGCGTCGGGGTGACTTCCTGACCAACAATCCTCGGATACAGACGGATTTACTATTGACAACCAACGCAAACGAATTAAGAACAACGGACTTCGAATAAGCACGTGGAATTTTAGGACCCTTAACAGACCATGTGAAGCCAAAAATTGCAAAGGCCTTAGACTGCTTTAAAGCAGACATCACCGCCATTAAGGAAAAGAGGAAGAAAGAAATTGATACTATGGCGAGAAAGCCAACAGCGCTTATTTGGATGCGGCTTTGTCATTGGAGCCAGACTTAGGCAACAAGTCTTGAGCTATAGGTGCAGCAACGAGCGCCTCACGACCCTCCGAATCAAGGATAAATTCGGCAACATTAGTCTGATATGCGCACACACCCCCACAGAAGAGAAGGATGACATCACCAAAGAAATGTTCTTCGAGCTCTTAGACAAAACATATGAACAGTGTCCAAGCTATGATATTAAAATTGTCCTGGGAGATTTTAAAGCCAAGCTATGAAGGGAAGACATCTTTGATGGAATAATCGAAAAGAACAACCTGCATGACAATAATTCCGACAACGGATTCAGGCTCACAGATTTTGCTGCGGGGCGAAACGTCATGGTAGCCAGTACGCGTTTTCCACACCTCAACATCCACAAAGGAATTTGGACTTCTCCAGATCAATCTACCGTCAACCAGATTGACCATATTGCGCTCGACGCAAGAAACGCTTCCAGCATCATGGATGTCCGAACTTTCCGGGGAGCATCGACTCGGACCAAGGCAAAACAGGAAGGTGCTGGTAGAAGGTACAACATCGAACGGCTACAGTCGCCAGTGATCCCCAAAACCTTTTCTAACCGAGTTACAAGTTACCTCTCTCAAAGTTTTCTGCCACCAACACAATGTATCGAAAACCAGTGGCAACATTGCTAAGATGCAATCAGAGCAGCAGCCTCTGATGTGCTGGGTTTCAAGAAACCACCAACAAGAAACCCCTGGTTTGGTGAGGAATGTCGGCAGGCAAAAGCAGCCAAACAACAGGCACGGAAGGCGGTGACGCTGCATAAAAGGACGAGAGCTGCTCATGAGCTCTATGAGCAGAAGAGGCGGGAGGAACACCGACTTCTCAGAAGGAAAAAGAGAGGGCATGAGAAGCGGGCAATCAAAGATGTTGAGAGGTTTAAAATCAAAAATGATGTTCGAAAGTTTTATGAACAGCTGGAACGATATTTATAGGTACATAAACCTAGAACCGAAGGCTGCAAAGACGAAAGAGGAAACATCATAGTGGAACCACTGCAGACTATATAACGGCGACGACGCACCGAATTCCGCTGTCAGGCAGGATGATCCAATCAACATAGACGACGAAAGCCTGCAATCCCGTCCTCCCGACTTAGAGGAAGTAAAGATTGCTCTTTAAAGCAGCTGGAGATAAGTTGGTTAGGAGCATGCACCAACTTATCTGTAAGATATGGTCAGAAGAAAGCATGCCCGATAAAATGAACCCCAGTTTTGTTTGCCCGATCCTGAAAAAAGGAGACCTTATAGAAGAATCAGTCTACTTAACATCGCCTATAAAATCTTCTTGCCTTAATACGTGAAAGTCTAACGCCCTTCGTCAACAACCTGATAGCTCCTTATCAGTGTGGTTTTAGACCAGGAAAGTCAACAGTTGATCAAATTTTCACATTACGGCAGATCCTGGAAAAAACCCAAGAACACCAAATCGACACCCACCATCTTTTCATCGATTTCAAGGCCGCATATGACAGCATCTATACAGGGAAGAGCTGTAAAGAGCTATGTCTGTTTTTGGCATCCCTGCCAAACTCGTCCGTTTGTGCATAATGACCATGGAGAATTCACGCTGCTCCATAAAGGTTGAAAACAACTTAACAGAACTTTTCGATGTCAAAAAAGGTTGAAGACAAGGTGATGCGCTGTCATGCGATATATTTTTACATCGTACTTGAAAGAATTGGGCAGAGCTCACACGTCAACACTAGAGGCACTATCTTTCAAAAGTCTGTCCAATTACTAGCATATGCTGATGATATTGACATCATCGGAAGAACTCAGCATGATGAATGAACACGGAATGTGTCCGTGTTCATTGCCTTTTATTTTCTTCACATTCGTGTAGTACGGTTATGGATGGAATCGCTCTACTTTACAGTACGACAGCAATTAGACTCAAGGGTAAATTGATAAGATTCCTACAACAGTTAAGTATTTTAAATGAGTTAGTAACGTTATCGTCGACAATCATTTTTAAAGTTCTTTTTTTAAAAGTCGTAAGTAAGATACTAAAACACAAGCCTAAGAGAAGAGGCGTTAAGTCTTTTTTTCATAGCGCTCAACATAATGTATTAGCAATTTGTTGTTGTACAATTTAGAGAATATGACTGAACCTTTGGGACGTTACGACTTTTTTGGTTTTATGACATTTCAAATAAAAAGAAGCGTTCGGTCTTTTTGACCAATTATGTAATGCCAAAATATTAAAAATGTCATATCGCCCAAAATCAATGTCATATTGCCCAAATCAGTTTTAAAATAGTATATCGACGAAATCACTAAAGAGATGTCAAATGTGAAAACATTTAGACATTCTGACAAAATGTTGGTTTATTTTGGGCACAACGACATTTTGAGTTTTAAATGCTTCTTAGGCTTACTATAGGATTTGGGGTAGGTGCAAGGTTGTGTGCATGCAACATGTTTTTAAATCCAGATTCCTATAATAGTGAGCCCAAGCAGGGGTGTCGCAGTATGGCATACATACCTCACGTTTTATTAGCGTCTCAAAGCCCAACTAAAAAAGAATGCTTGCTTGAATTAAATTTTGGGGGTAATGACAATTCTTAATATTGGCGTTACGACATTAAAAGCTGGTTTGGGTTTAAGGGTTTGTGACGTATAATAAATGATATTTTTGTCCGATGTTCCTCTTTATGGGCTTTATGTCATTTTACAACTTAGGTTATTGTGTCGTTGGGTAATAAGACCCAATAAACGATAGAAATTATATTCGTAATGTTACAAACCCCTACCCCTACGTCACAAAACCCGAATTCAAAATCAAAAGTTCGTTTGGTCAAAATGGCAACTAAGAATTTGGGCGTTCTTTTATTTAAAATTTATTTGTGCGTTACGGTATTCGCTTTATATTTTCGTCGATTTTTTAACTCTTTCGGATTTGTGACCAATTTCTGTCTTTATGACATTTTAGGATTTGAACGTTATGGCTGTGAGCAAAAACTCCTACCGCCATCTGAAGAGGACAATTGTGAGCCTAAAAAATAATTTGAAAAGCTAAGAGTGCTATCGTCAGTTAAAAAAATATTAGATTCGAAATTTTAGACAGAAGCTATTTTATGAAATATGGTCAGGAAGAAAACGAAGACCAGGGCCTACCAGCTTTTATATTATGGGAATGAAACCTTGTATTTAACGGTTTGAAAAAAATATTTTAATCCAACAAAGTTGTGTTTAACTAAAACAAGAGGAAAAAAGCTAAACTGCAGTTCTCAAAACTAATACAGTGGAACTGCTGGACATATTACTGTATCTGTTAGACCAATTAAGTGATATGCGTCGCTCAAAAACAAATTCTCATTTTGGGATTTCGGCCTTTAGTTGTCGATTTATTGTTATTTTTTTACTTACGTCTCGAGGGTTTTAAAGGTTAGTTCATACAAATTAGATATACAGCAAAGTGACGTGTCTTTGCTGATTGGTTCCTTAAAATACATCAAAACTATCCGGGTTTTCATGTAAAAAACATATAACATTGTATTATAACAAAAAATATGAAAAATTGGGAAAATAATATACAAAAAGAAATTGTAAGTATACTTGAAGGAACTAAGCGAATGCTTATTTACTTCTAGTTTTCCTTTCTAAATATAAGTTAAGCCAGGGGATGAACAGTTCGAAATTTGTTTTTGGGAGGTGTGAAAGCAGTCTCTCTCAGCTCATATCTCAGGACATATTAAACCGGAAACAAAACCTAATTGCAAGAAAATTTTCTATTTAATATTTCCGGTTGGGTTTAGGGTTAATTCAAATTGTTTTAAAATGTCTCGTCAACGTAGATAAAGGTGTTTCTTTTTAAATTTTCGTTAGAATCATCTATAGGTATGCTAAAAAGACTCTGCGGCCTAAAAACTGATCGTCATTTATCTTAATTCATCCTAATTCATCGTCATTTATCCTCATTCATCCTCATTCATCCTCATTCATCCTCATTCATCCTCATTCATCCTCATTCATCATCATTCATCCTCATTCATCCTCATTCATCCTCTTTCATCCTCATTCATCCTCATTCATCCTCATTCATCCTCATTCATCTTCAATTATACTCATTCATCCTCATTCATCCTCATTCATCCTCATTCATTTTCATTTATCTTCATTCATTCTAATTCATCCTCATTCATTCTAGTTTATCCTCACTCGTCTTCGCTCAACCTCACCTATCCTCACTCATCATAACTAATCCTCACTCATTCCTACTTATCCTCACTCATGTTTACTTACCCTCACTCATGTTTACTTATCCTCATTCATCCTGAATTATCCTTATTCATCATTATTCATCCGCATTCATCCTCATTCATCCTCATTCATCCTCATTCATCCTCATTCATCCTCATTCATCCTCATCATCCTTATTCATCCTCATTCAACCTCATTCATCCTCATTCATCCACATTCATCCTCATTCATCCTCATTCATCCTCATTCATCCTCATTCATCCTCATTCATCCTCATTCATCCTCATTCATCCTCATTCATCCTCATTCATCCTCATTCATCCTCATTCATCCTCATTCATCCTCATTCATCCTCATTCATCCTCATTCATCCTCCTTCATTCTCATTCATCCTCATTCATCCTCATTCATCCTCATTCATCCTCATTCATCCTCATTCATCCTCATTCATCCTCATTCATCCTCATTCATCCTCATTCATCCTCATTCATCCTCATTCATCCTCATTCATCCTCATTCAACCTCATTCATCCACATTGATTTTCATTTATTCTCTTATATCCTTATTCAATTTTCATTCAATCTCATTCATCCTTTTATCTTAAATTTCAATTAAAGTATTGTACAAAAATATCTTTACATATTTTCCGGGAACTCGTTATATTTAGTTCTAAGAATATAGCTTAGAACTCTTGAAATTTAAATATGTACCTATGTACATTCTTTATTACTGATACTTCTTCCATAAGCTGGTAAAATTTTCAGAATTTTAATATCTATTCTAAGAAAAGTCAACAAGAGTTTACTCAAATTTAATTACGAAAAATATAAACCAGGGTTTCTATTGAAGTTTTAGTTATAAGAGTATTTTTAGAACTATTTCAAAAGCAGGCATTATGAAATAAAATGTAAGGAACCATATTTTTTAATTATTGGTTTAAAATAGATGTAAATATTGAAAAGCAATGGCTGTAATAGGTACCTGAAAATAATTAAAATGCGCAAATTGTTAAATCAAAAGCAAGATTTTTGTGTTAAACTTTTTATTTTGTTTATTATTGTTTTCTTATTATTAACTCAAAGTGAATTACATAATATTTATGCTAAAAATAAGAATTAAGGATGCGTGTTGAATAAAGAAAAACTTCATATTGATTGCAAATTTATTGATATTAAAAAATGCTTACAGCTTATTGTTCCTTTTGAATGGGTATAAAGGCGAATTGTAGGATGTATGGCATGATTTACTGAGGTATAAGGGCTATTAAAGTACTTTGCTCCTGATTTTTATTTTAATCAGGAAAATCGATATAAATGAATTATTCAAAGGAAATGTTTAAGTAACTGCTTTACTTTTTCTTTCAGGATAAACTAAGAAATATGTTTTATTCAAATAAAATTTGTATTAATTTGTGTTAAAAAGAAAATTCTACTGTCATCAGAAAATGGTGGTAAAGAAAGGATACATTAATAGATCCAAGGGGCTTCTCACTTAAAATGCAATAATCGCCACGGCTAAGTTCCAGAACTACATAAAGGTTGTTTTTAATAATAAACACACACTCAAGGTTATAGTACTACCCTTATTATGCAGAGGCACTCTGTGAGCACTAGAAGAGGAGAGAGATTTTAAAAGGAGATGTCGGTGCACATTGTTTTTGAATTCCTGAATATTGCAATGACTATTAAAGACAGAGTGTGGTAAGGCATTCCACATTCGCGTAGTACGGCTAAAGAACGAATCTCTGTATTTGACAGTACGACCGAAGTTGGGCTCGAGGGTATACTGATGAGCATTCCTAGAAGCGCGAGTATTACGGTTGAACAGTTTAAGGGAGGAATGCAACTGTCTATTTCACTAGAGCATAAGCCGTTAAAATAAAAGTAAAAGAGGGTGAGACAAGAAACATTTCGACGATGTTCAAGTGACGTAAATGATCTTATGATGGTAATATCACCAATCAATCTAAATGCTCTACGTTCAATACTATCCAAGAGGCTTAAGTAAGTTGCAGGAGCAGCAGCCCAGAGATGGGAGTTATACTCAAGCTTTGGACGTATGTAAGTCTGAAAACGAATATGAAAAACTAAGAGTACTATCACCAGCAAAACAATGTATTGGATTAAATGTTGCAGACAGAAGATCATTAATAAAAATTAGAAAGAGTGTTGGAAATAAAACAAAGCCCTGGGCACACCAGCATTTATTTTATGGTTTTCAGACTTGAATCCATCCAATACTACTTGTATGAACGATCCGAAAGGTAACTACTAATCCAATGAAGCAGGGATTCATGAAAATCGAAAGCACGCATTTTCGATAAGAGAGCCTGATGCCAAACCCTTTCAAATGGTTTTGAAATATCAAGTGCAATGATCTTACTTTTTTCGGTGAGATGAACCATGAGATCACCAGTAGACTTATTGCTACGAAAGCCGTATTGCCGGTCATTAAGAAGATTTCGATCTCCAAGATATTTCTTGAGCTGATAGTTAATCAGTGTTTCCATGACCTTGGAAAAAAGGGACGTAAGTGCATTCGGTCGGTATTTCGAGGGTGAGGAAGATTCGCTTTTTTTGGGAATAGGCTGGACAAATGCGGTTTTCCATCCGCTCTTAGGACTCTTGCCACAGTACGAGTGCGAAAAAAGATTGGTCCCATAGAATCACTAACTCACTCAAGTACAGTCGGAGTCATAACACTCACTGGCAACGTAGCATTGGCGGCGAACTGCCTAGCAAAGAGATTAGGTTTCTCTAAAAAGCTATAACAAAAGGAGTGTCATTGACAACGAACGTAGGAATTGAAGAAGAGTAAGAATTCCTCATGTTTTTTACAAATGACCAAAAATTTGTACTGCCTTTGGAACACTGCAGTATTTTTTGCCGTAAATTTTAGTCATGTTAAAATTTGGTCCGTCGAATATGGTTGTTGCAGGCCTTCCTGGCTTGTTTGATCCTTTTCCGGCTTTCCTCAGTACGGTTGGCTTTGTAACAACCGAAACTAACATCTTTGGCCCTCTTTACAGCTTGCATCAAACCAAACCTTTTTCTTGGGTCTGATACTTTTAACCCTGTTTGGTATAAAAGTTTTCATTCCCAGGAGAAATAAACTTGTGATCATATCAGCGCTGGCGTCAACGTCACTATCGAGGAAGCATAGTGACCATAGTGGTAGCTGGATTGTGAAATCTTGAAATAGGCCTTATGTTTCCCTTGGCCCCAAGCAATTTCTAAGGATCTCGGTAACCAAACGTTTTCTAGACTTGGATAGTCACACGAACTTGCTTCTTCTGTATCCAATGATTTTGTTCAAATAAATTTATATATATCTCGAAATCGTCACTATGCTTCGTTGGTAGTGCCATTTAGACTCCAATGCATTTGGGAACGAAAACCCTTATCAGAAATCAGGTTAAAAGTATCAACTCAAGGCTAAATCTTGGTTTGGCTACAAAGGCGAGTTTCAGATGTTTTAGAGCCGATCCAACTGAGAAAGAGAGACCACATTTTTAACTTGGAAAAATATTGAAACGTTAGGACACATTTAATAACAAATTTTAATCGTTCGTAAAAAAATATCCTGAGGAATTCTCCCTCTTTCCCTACACCTGTTGTCAATAATACTCCTAAGGTTAGCAGGTAGTTCTCCTAAAATCCACCTAACAATAGTCTCATGACCTAAAAGATCTCAACATTCATAAATTAACTGGTCCAGGTGGTGTCCCCGTTATTATTCTGCGAGGTGTTCTTCTACTCTAGAAAAAGAACTGTGTAAATTTTTCCATCTATCCTATTCTTCTGAGCTCGTTTGAAGCAGTTGAATAACAACATTTGTTCAATAAAGATGAATCGCTTCTTCCTTAAATTATAAACCAATAGCACTAATGACCCTTCTTGGTCGCTTTAGGTCATGGAAACGCAACATGTTTAAGAAATTTCTTGAGGAACGAAAGCTTCTTAGGGAACGGCAGTATAGTTTTCGTAGCAATAGATAAACTGGTTTATCTCACCCAACAGTGGTACACATCTTTACATCGTTTTGGAGAAAGTAAGATTATTGCGCTTGATATTTCAAAAGCATTTGATAGAGTTTGGCACCAAGCTCTCTTAACGAAAATGTGTGCTTTTGGTATTGATGAATATCTTCTTCATGGGGTAAGAAAGAACGTTTCGAACCGTTCAATACATGTTATATTGGATAGTTTCAAATTTGAAACTTATATAATAAATGTTGGTGTCCCCCAGGGCTCCGTTTTGTCTCCGATTCTCTTCCTTATATTCATAAATGATCTTACGCCTTCCACTTTTAATGCATTAAACTGTTTCGCTGACTACAGCTCCCTCAGCTTTTCGTACTCGTTTCTAGACTCCCATTCTTGTCCTTCGCATGTGGAACTTAAACGGCAGCGTATGATAAGCTCATTAAATTCTGATTTTGACAGCATTATCCAATCGGGAGTCAAAATCCGTGTAGAATTAAATGCTTCGAAAACTCAACGCTTTATCCTGTCGTCAAAGCGTAGCATACCCTCGATGCCATTATCTATGAGTGGGACTTGCATCCAGGAAACTAATCAACTGTCAATACTCGGTATGTGATTACAGATCACCTTTTATGAAGAGATCACATATTCAATATCGCCAAAATCGCTGCTAGGTACTTAGGATTTCTCCGACACTGTGCAATACATTTTTCACCTTTCTGATCTGGCTGTAATTTACAAAGCCTTCATTCGTCCAAAGCTTTAATATAATTTGCATATCTGGACAGGTGCCCCTAAAATAAGTTTAAATCTCTTGGATAGAATACAAAAAAGGCCTTTAAATACGATAGGCCATAAATTTATAATCGAAACATTTACATCGCTAGAACACCCCCGCAATGTTTCATGCTTTTCGTTGTTTTATCGATATTTTTACAAACAATGTTCTGCCGAATTAGCCAGTACCATTTCACCCCTTAAACGATTCAGCCGTAATACTCGCACTTCCAGGAATGCTCATCAGTTTACCCTTGATCTAAATTTCGAACGTACTGTCCAGTATAAAGATTCTTTCTTAAATCGTACATCGAGAATGTAGAATACTTTGTCTAACTCTGTTTTTTCCTCGACATGCTTACTTCAAAGGGAAAACAAATATAGAAATTGCCCTACACCGCGTGGTAAGAACAATAGAAAAAACACTCTGTGATAAGGAGTATACAATGGTTGCGTTCGTAGACATTGTAGCATTGAAGGGCTTTTCAATAACGTAAAAAACAGCGCAGTTAAAAAAGTCTTCTTAGATTTTAAAATAGAACAATCCATTGAAAATAGATTATGTGGTAAAGAGGTTAAAGTATCGTCATCCAAGAAGACCGGATACCTTATGAATTCTTCAAAACGTAACGAATACCTTTCTTGAAGAGTTAAAAAAAATTCAACTTAATTTACGACTTTTGTGGGCTTTCAAAAAGTTTCAGAAAAAGAATCACAGCTAGATAGAACAGCCTTATTTCACACTCTTGAATGTAGGCATGTCTACGAAGATGGCTTAAAAACTGCAAAAGCTTCATCACGGAAATCAAAAAGCTGTATGGGATAGGAATATATTTTCAAAATGGTTTCAAACAGGAGTAAAGCAAGGCTGCTTCCTTAGTCCACTTCTTTTTTCTCTCAGTGTACACTTATAAATTAAATTAGGTGGCGCAAGTCCATGAAGAACCAGGGCCTAGTTACTTACAACTCTCAACCATTCCTGTGTGCGAATACCTACCTTCAGTTTTAAGCCGAATCCGAACAGCTAATTTGAGAAAGCACAAAAAATAGTTCTGATGTACGCAGATGACTTAGAAGTATTGGTTGACAATAGGAATATGTACAACTAATAATCAACAAACACGAAAAAGTCAAAATAAAAAAAAACGAAGAACTAGAACTTGCTAACGCCTCAAATTCCCTTCAAGATTCACTTGGAAAAAATTTTAAAGAGGCAAAAAAGCGATTATCAGCACCAAGAGCAAGAGTAAAATTTTCAAAAAAGAAAATACTGTGTCAATTAATAAGGAAGGGCAAATAGGATTCGATAGGGGATACCGATGCCCATCGTTTTTGAATGCCTGTACATTGTAATGAGTGGGAAATATTGAGTCTGGAAAAGCATTCAATATTCGTGTAGTACGACAAAAAAAAGAATCTCTATACTTTACAGTACTTTTGAAATTGTGCTCAAGGGTAAGCTGATGGGAATTACAAGAAGAACGAGTATTACGGTTGAATTGTTTGAGGGGAGGAATGCAACTGGCTATTTCATTAGAGCATTGCTTATATAAGTAGCAATAAAATAATGAGAGACATGAAACCTTACGACGGTGTTCTAGAGATGAAAAAGTTTCAACAACGGCCACCTATCATTTTAAGAGCTCTTTTTTGAATTTTGTCCAGAAGACTCAAGTGGGTTATAGGAGCACTTGCCCAAATATGGGAATTGTACTCAAGTCTTGGACGAATTTAGGCTTTATAAATTATAACCTGCAAGTACCACTCATGAATATTGGCATTGGGGGAGGGTTACACTTTTGCGACCGAAGACATAATTGAGTTTTCGAAGCATTAAATTCTACACGGTTTTTGATTCCAAACTGTACAATGCTGTCAAGATCAGAATTTAATGAGCTGATCTTACGCTGCCGGTGGTAGTCCACATCCGATGGATGAGAATCTAAAAACGAATATGAAAAGCTGAGGGTATTGTCATCAGCGAATTAATTTAGTGGGTTAGAAGTTTCGGACAAAAGGTCATTTATAAAAATAAGGAAGAGCGTCGAAGACAATACGGAGCGATGGGGCACACCAATGTTTATTTTGTGGATATCAGATTTGAACCCGTCCAATACTACTTGAATTGAAATGTCACAAAGGTTATTTCTAACCCAACGAAGAAGATATTCATCAATACCAAATGCACGCATTTTCGATAAGAGAGCTTGATGCCATACCCTATCAAATGCCTTTGAAAAATCAAGCGCAATAATCTTAGTTTTACCAAGACGATGTTAATATTTGCTCCCCTGTTCCGTGAGATAAACCATGAGATCTCCAGTGGACCTATTTCCATGATCTCCATATTGCTGTCATTATGAAGCTTCCGTTCTTCAAGATATTTCTTCGGCTGAAAATTGATCTGCGTTTCCATGACCTTTTAAAAATGTATGTAAGTATTTATTGGTGAGGGGGATTCGCCTTTTTTAGAAACAGGCTGGACAAATGCTGTTTTTAAACCACTAGAACAGTAAAATAGGATAGATGGAAGGCTAACGTAGTGGTTTTGCCAGCGTTGAAGAACACCTCTTCAGAAGAATAGCTGGCATACTATCCGCGCCAGCGGAATTGTGTATGTCAAAGTCTTTTGAACTTATTCCGGTTTTTATAAGTGGGGTAGGCTTTATAAATCCAGAAACTTACATCTCTAATCGTAGTTCCATCTTTACAGCTCGAGTCAAACCATGAGTTTTCTTTAGGTTTGATACATTTTACGAAAAATTAAGTTTCATATCTGCACTGCAATCTAAGTCACAATCGAGGAAGAATATTGATCAGTTAAAGTTCCTAAAGAATTCGTTGAAAGCGTCCCAGTTGTCTTTCTCATATTGCCAAACGGTTCTCGTAGGGACTTTAACTTTTACTGGTGTTTTTTGACATGGGGAATTTGAAGATATGACATATTCGTCTGATGTGCCTAGAGGCGATAATACACTGACCGTTTATTTATTACGTTCAGAGGTAAGAAACAAGTCTAGGGTGTTGGCGGATTGACCTGCAACGTCAGAAATCCGATTCGGTTTGTCAACGAACTGAGTCAGATGGTTTAACTCAAAGATCTGGACATACCTTCCTTCGAGTGTTGTCTGACAAGAATAAAGTAACCATGAAGAATTGTCTGCATTGAAATCGCCCTTAATAACGATCTCAATGTGCGGAAAATGAAATGAAATTCTCTGGATAGAGGTCGAAATATTTTTTAGCAATAAAATCTTCAGACTTCCATATAACACGCTAAAGTATATATTCTAGACCGCCATTATTCACATACACCGTAATCTCCATATTGACTACATGAAGAAGGTAATAAATCAACCAGTAAAATTGCTTAAAATCTAAAAACTCGAAATTTGACTATCATTAGAAATAGTTAAATTGACAGTTGAATTTTTTGTTTTTAGTATGACCGTTTTCTAAAGGGTAGTTTAATTTAAAGGGCCGATGTTGAATGCGAACCACACCTTATTGTCAAGATTTTTTTCTGCATTTTATTTGAAATTTTTCAATTTCAGACTATATCAATTTGAACCATGGAAAGATATCCAATCTAACAACGCCTTAAATTTGACCTAACCGGGTTCAAAAATTATCCATTAAGACTTGCGTTTACATGCTTATAAAGCGCAATGGACTAAAGAAATAAAGCCTTTTGACAATTTCCAAGTGTCACCAATTGTCGGATTGGTGGCAAGAAATCGCAACAGTGGATTATCAATTTCCGAAGAGGTGCATTTAAACCTCAGTGGATTCGTCAATAAGAAAGTTTCTACCATAGAATGGAGGTGTGCCGCCGAGATTGCGGCAGCCATAGGGTTAATATTTTGTTCCATACATAATTATACAGTACTAATATT
This sequence comes from Eupeodes corollae, assembly GCF_945859685.1. Lineage (NCBI taxonomy): Eukaryota > Metazoa > Arthropoda > Insecta > Diptera > Syrphidae > Eupeodes > Eupeodes corollae. The sequence continues at coordinate 25,378 of NW_026605202.1, forward strand.
ATCATAATAAAAAGAAATGACAGTAGTTTCCTAAATAATGTGAGTTTATTCAAAGTCAACATCGGCCTTCAAAATTTAACCATCTGCGTACATTTTTATAGAAACCATTTAATCTCAAATAAGAGCTGTGCTCCTAATTATGAACCTTTCAGTGCACAACTGTCATTTTTAAGAAGCTGCATATTCTGGTCTTCACAAAATATGTTGCTTGTACGAGTTAAATAAAGCTTACAGCCATCCCCGTAGGCCTAAAATGCTTTCTGAATTCGCGTAATCCAATAATTCCACCATTAACTGGAAGTGTTAAATCAATAATGACACATTAAGTTTCCTGCTCCAATTCTTTCGCATGGATAAAATCTCTGCGCCTCGAAAATAAATCCAAGTAAACTTTTCCATATTCTGACACACCACGATTATGTTTTCATTTAACCAACAATCCATCATCCAAATACCATTGTTTAGGAATCCAAGTGAAATAATTCTAAAATGCTTGAAAGTAAAAGTTTTTTGCGTTAAGGATTGCAGGTAATTTCAGTTCAAATCGAACGAGACAGCGAGATCTATAGTGCTTAAGGCAAGTGTATCCTTTTTCCTGCCACTACAAGTCCTTTGAAAGTCAGATATTCGTACATAGATGTAGATATAAGGAAAAAGGAATTATGAAAACTATTTTGCATTAACTTGCTATTTGTTCATGGTGCCGTTTGAATTTGAATTCGTTTCCTTTTTTTATAGTCCTGTTGTCGTGTCGTTGTTATTGTTGTTTTTTTGTGCTGCAATTACAATGGAACATTATGCAAATCCGGTTGCTGGCACTCGATATGCAAACGGATTTCAGATATAATACCTTTGGAGGAAGGCATACAAAAGGCCTGAAGGCGAAAAGAAGTTGCTACCGTTGCGTTGGTTGTTCGTTGTTCGTTGGCGTTGGGTGAGGTTCAGTTTTATTTTCCTTTAATATTTTTGCATTTTTTTATGCAGCATGATTGACTCACTTGAAGGATATACTTCTCTGTGTGAAGTAACAATTGCTGGGCTTATCCTTAGGTAGGTAGGTTTTCCTAGGTACTGGTACTTTATGGAAGAAAAGTAGACCTTAAGCCATTTTTGTTGTATTTTAAAGTGACATGAAGACTCTCGTATTTCAGGCATTGGACATGCAATTAAAATGACACTCAACACGAAGAGGCACGGTTCAGTTCAGTTTGGTTCAAAGGATTAGGTATGCCAGGAAGTGCAATAATTGCATGGGTGTGAATTTTACCGCTTCATACTTGGGTCCTTGGAGTGTTTTATTTGTCAAATAAAATCTAGGCCAATTTAGTTTTGACATTTTATGCACTGCATAAATAGGTGGCTAATGCATAGGTGCTCCTCACAGCACACTTCTCGTGCTTCTAGACTTCAAAGAGGAAATGAGCTTACGATATTATATTTGCCATTAGACTTTTAAACAAACCGTTCGTTGTTAGCTCGTCATCGTCATTAGGAGGGGCATTATAGTCTGGTAATATTTTTTTTAACAAGCTTTATTATTATTAAGTGGGTTTTGCAGTTTAATTTTGTTGATTAGTATAATAAAACAAGAGCAGAAAGCGGTTTTGATATTGTGAAAGAAATAGGGCAGTCGCTCGTTGAAGGACAAAAATGACAAAAGAGGATTTGATGATCCAAGCTAAAACTTGGTTTTTTATGTTAAAGCAAGTTTTTTTGTGATTAAAACAAGCTTTAGCTAGAATTATAAAAATGTATTTAGTAAAACTTATTTTAAAGTAGCTTAACTTGTTTTTCAAACTTAAGCTCCACATTGTGTGATTAATAATAACTTAATTAAGAATATAATACTTTAAGCTACAAAAATACAAAGATTTCTGAACCGCTGACTTGAAAGCTTCAGTTGGATTGCAAATATGCGAGAGTCAAATACAAAGGTAATGACTTTCATATGTTATTGCGATTTTAAAAGAAAATATGCAGTGACTTGCTGAGCACTTTTATGTGGAATCAATAGAGCAGATATTTTTGAAATATCTGAGTTAATCTGGTTTTCGGTTTGGTGTAGGACAAAATGTTGGAGTAGTACAGTGCAAAACCATTAAGCGTGTGGCCAACAAATTTATGGAAATGGCTCATATTCAATAATTCCGTTGAGTCGTAGGAAAATTGTAGCAGAAAAGGAAAAAGGGCAGAAAAATACGCGTTCTCTGAAGCTTTTGAAGCTATCAACATTAAATTTAAGATTTCCTGATAGAAACCCTTGAAACCCTTCATGTTCAAATGGTAGACATCTGCTTGTGCATTTAAGCGTCCACAGGTTTTTCTAAAAAAAACACCTCTGTATATCAACTCCTACTATCACCTACCCGCGGTGAACGTAGGGGGCTTAGTATACTTCAACTGCAGATTGGGTTCCAACCCCAGTGGAAAGTTGTTGGGGATAGCAACGAGAGAGGGAAGGAGAAATGTTACCATAAGGCACCTCTCTTTTCATTCAGACGACAGCGGAGGAGTTTCCAAGATGGAATGAACGGTTCCAGTAAGATTGAACTACTTAGTGAACGAATAGGGCTACTACGACATATTCTAAGCCCAGGGCTGCAAGGAGCGGTTATGCCGGCTCTCACCCTTGGAGTTAAATCAAGGAACAGGTCCTTCAGGTTGAGGGTCGAGAGTCGGGGTGACTTCCTAACCACATAAAGAAAACCCAGTTGTGAAACATCAACAATCCTCGAATACGGACATAGTTACTGTTGACAGACTTAGACTTAGGCAACAAGTTTTGAGCTATAGATTTATCAACGAGCGCTTCAGGAACATCGGCATCAAGACAAAATTCGGCAACATTAAGCTAATATGCACACACGCCCCCACAGAATAGAAGGATGACAACCCCAAGGGTGGACGTCTTTGGTGGAATAATCGGGAAAAACAGCCTGCATGACAACACTTACGACAACGGATTCAGGCTCATAGATTTTGCTGCGGGGCGCACCGTTATGGTAGCCATTACGCGTTTTCCACACCGCAACATGCACAAATAAGCTTGGAGTTCTCCAGATCAATCTAACCAGATTGACTATATTGCGATCGACGCTAGACACGCTTCCAGCACCATGGATGTCCAAACTTTTCCAGGAGCTAACATCGACTCGGACGATTACCTCATTGTAGCCAAGGAGCACTTCGGGTTTCCAGGGCCAAGGCGAAACAGGGAGATACTGGGATTAACATAATCGGAAGAACTCAGCGTGATGTCAATGGGGCTTTTGTAAGTATTGAGGAAGAGGTGGAAAAATTGGGATTATCGGTGAATGAGGGAAAAAAAAGTGCATGTTGTCTTCAAGAAAGGGCTTACAACAAATTTAGGCTGAAAGGCAGTAGTTATAAGATAATGGATTAACTTAGAGCACTCGCATAGGGCCAGTAGGATATTTTTAACTTCCCATAGGAAGTTATTGTAATGGGTCCGATTTGTCAAATTGAAAATTTTGACATTTCTCGACGTTTCAAGGTCCCTAGAGTCGAAATAAAAGATTTTTAGAAAGATGTCTGTGCGTGCGTGTGTACGTACGTTCGTACGTCCGTACGTCCGTACGTTCGCGACGTTTTTTTCGTCGTCCATAGCTCAAGAACCAGAAGAGATATCGACTTCAAATAAATTTTGGTATACAGATAATAAGGCAGAAAGATGCAGAAAGGGCTCTCAAGAAAATTGCGTGGGTGGTTTTTTTACCATAGCAGTTTAAAAAGAGGTGAAAATTTTGGTTAACCCTAAATATCTTACGAACCAAAAACGATAGAGACTTGAATTTAATTTTATATAATAAACTGTAACGTGATCTCAAAGAAATATATTTTTTGAAAAAAATCAATATAACGGTTTTTTTCATAAATCAAAAAAACTGAAAAAAAAAATTTGTCACCTCCTAAATTTAACGACTAACATATGATTTCATCTCCAAAACAATTTTGAGCAACGGAGAATAATGTTTTTGAAATCTGATAAAATTTTGAGAAAAATCGAATTGACAGTTTTTTTTATAAAAAATAAAAATCTAAAAAAAACGTTACTTAAAGTTGGTAAAAATTGAATATCGATTCAAATATCTTTTCAAAAACTTAAAATTTAGGCTTCAAACTTTTTATCTTATAAGAAATATTGTTTTCAACATTCTGAAAAATGTTGAAAAAATCGAATTGACATCTTCCTAAAAAAAATTAATAAAAGTTGGTAAAAATTGATTTTCGACTCAAATATCTTTTCAAACTTTGAGATATTGGCTTTAATTTACTTTTATTTTTCAAAAAATATTGTTTTCAACATTCAGTAAAATTTGAAGAAAATCGAATTGACAGCTTTTTTTACAAAAAATAAAAACCTAAAAAAAAGTTAATAAAAGTTGGTAAAAATTGATTTTCGACTCAAATAACTTTTCAAAATTTTGAGATTTTGGCTTGAATTTACTTTTATCTTTCAAAAAATATTGTTGTCAATATTCCGTAAATCTTTGAACAAAATCGAATTGACAGTTTTTTTATAAAAAATTAAAAACCGAACAAAAATTAACAAAAGTTGGTAAAAATTGAATATGGATTCAAATATCTTTTCAAAAACTTATAAGTTAGACTTCAAACTTATTCTATCTTATAAGAAATATTGTTTTAAAGCGTTCTGAAAGATGTTGAGAAAAATCGAATTGACAGTTTTTTTACAAAAAATAAAAACCTTAAAAAAAATTTATAAAAGCTCGTAAAAATTGATTTTCGACTCAAATATCTTTTCAAAAATTGTAGATATTGGCTTTTAACTACTTTTATCTTTCAAAAAAATTTGTTGTTAACATTTAATAAAATTTTGAAATAAATCGAATTGATAGTTTTTGTACAAAAAATTAAATAGGTACCTAAAAAAAATTTAACAAAAGTTGGTAAAAATTGATTTTCGACTCAAATATCTTTTCAAAACTATAAAATATTGGCTTCAAACTAATTTTATCTTATAAGAAATATTGTTTTCAACATTCGATAGAATTTTGAAGAAAATCGAATTGACGGTTTTTTTTACAAAAAATAAAACTCTAAAAAAAACAATACTAAAACTTGGTAAAAATTTACTTTCGACTCAAATAGCTTTTCAAAAATTAAAAATATTGGCTTCAAACTTATTTTATTTCACAGAAAATATTGTTTTCGATATTCAGTAATTTTTATATAAAAATCCAACAGTCCGTTTTTCATAAAAAATAAAATCTATAAAAAATAGTACGCAAATTTGGTAAAATTGATACTAGTACATATAGACAAACTTTTAAGCAAGACAAATCGACAGACGGGATGGGAAGTTATCAGTGTGGGTCGCATCCCAGCCTCTTTTTTAAGTTTTTGAAATGTACGCAAGTTTTTTAAGAATTTTTGTCTAGCTTTAAGAAAGTTTTAAGATTTTGATAAAATAAAAATAAAAAGAGGCTGGGATGCAACCCACACTGATAACTTCCCATCCCGTCTGACGATTTGTCTTGCTTAAAAGTTTGTCTATATGTACTTGTATCAATTTCTACCAAATTTGCGTACTATTTTCGATTTTATTTTTTATATAAAAATTACTGAATATCGAAAACAACATTTTATCTGAAACTAAAGAAGTTTGAAGCCAATATTTTTAATTTTTGAAAAGATATTTGAGTCGAAAGTAAATTTTTACCAAGTTTTAGTATTGTTTTTTTTTAGAGTTTTATTTTTAAAAAAAAAAAACTGCCTGTTCGATTTTTTTCAAAATTTTACCGAATGTTGAAAACAATATTTCTTATAAAATAAAATTAGTTTGAAGCCAATATTTAAAATTTTTGAAAAGATATTTAAGTCGAAAATCATTTTTTACAAAATTTTGTTAATTAAAAAAAAAATAAGTACGAATTGGTAAGAAGCTATTATCTCAAATTTTTAAAAAGATATTTACGTAAAAATAATTTTTAGCAACTTTTGTTAATTTTTTTTTTCGGTTTTTAATTTTTTGTAAAAAAACTGTCAATTTGATTTTTTTCACTATTTTTCAGAAACAATATTTCTTATAAGATAAAATAAGTTTGAAGCCTACATTTTAAGTTTTTAAAAAGATATTTGAATCGATATTCAATTTTTTTGAGGAATGTTTTTTTTAGATTTGTATTTCTTATAAAAAAAACTGTCAATTCGATTTTTCTCAAATTATTATAAGATGTCAAAAACATTATTCTTTGTTGCACCAAAATGTTTTGGAGATGAAATCATATTTTAGTCGTAAAATTTTGGAGGTGACAAATTTTTGTATTTCAGTTTTTTTGATTTATAAAAAAAACGTTAAATGGATTTTTTTCAGAAAAAAAAAATTTCTTCGATATCACGTTACAATATATTATATAAAATTTAATTCAAGTCTCTAGCGTTTTTGGTTCGTAAGATATTTAGGGTTAACCAAAATTTTCACTTGTTTTTCAAACTGCTATGGTAAAAAAACCACTTACGCAATTTTATTGAGAGCCCTTTCTGCATTATTATCTGTATAACAAAATTTATTTGAAATCGATATCTCTTCTGGTTCTTGAGCTATGGACAACGAAAAAAACGTCGCGAACGTACGGACGTACGGACGCACAGACATCTTTCTAAAAATCTTTTATTTCGACTCTATTGACCTTGAAACGTCGAGAAATGTCAAAATTTTCAATTTGACAAATCGGACCCATTACAATAACTTTCTATTGGAAGTTAAAAAAAGGACTTGCAGCACCTACGTCTTGGTAGTCAAGGAATTTGTCTACCTAGGGTCCGCTTTAAACATAGCAACAAGGAGAAATTTGGCTAGGGACCGAGATAGATGGAGAAGTTTGTTGGGTGAGGCCCTACTTTACACATGACTCCACCTTAAGTAAGTAAGTAGAAGGGTTTCTTCAGTCTCATTTTAAAAGCAGCAATCCAGGCAGACAACAACAACGATTAGATGAAAATGAAGGGAAAAACACAGGTGAAATAAACCTTCGTGAATAATCCAAAAATAAACCAATTTTTATCAAAAAAAAACTTTAAAGCTCTATTTCCATTTTGTGATTTTTTTGAAAAATCCCTCAGAAAAAGTCCTTTTCGAATTGTTCTACAGATACAATGTTTAATAAAAATTTTGGAAGCCAGTATTGAGAAAATTTTAAATTATCAATATTGGAGCTACAGAGCTAAGCTAGAAAATTTCACAAAAGTGAAAATTTAAGGAAATGACATTAAAGTGCTCTGTATCCAAATTAAATTTGAATCTTAACGATCTGTCCGATAGCCTAGAGCTGCATTAGCGGTGTAAATATGTGCATAGGTGAAGGTTTCTTGTAAATATTCTTTAAGCATGATTTAGGTTAGGTTAAAAACTCGAAATGTTTCTGTAACATAAAAGCTAGAAATATTAAGCTTAAGCTAAAATTGTACTGATTACAAAGTTAAAAATCAAACTCACAATATTTTTAAGAAAACAAATTAAAACGTTCGAAAAACACCAACCAACACCAAATTGTAAACAACTAATTTTATTTTCGTTCTCAAGTAATTTGAGATCAAAGAAACATATTGACTTAAAAGTTCTTTTTTAAATATTTGTTTCAATATTTTGTAACTTTAAAGACATTGGGTCATATGCTAAAAAATTAGAAAGTTCTTAGATTCAGAGCTTTTGAACTTGAACTCGCATATGAGATCGATCGAGCAGACTGCTACTCAGTTTCATGTGCAAAAAAAACGAGTTCACTCTTTACAGTTCTGACTCAGTGATATGAGAACGATCTCAAAGCTCTTTGTTTGCGCTTGCACAAGTTAAAACAGTAGTTTCTGTGCGGTCAGTCGATAGACAAGAAGGAAAAATGTCTTCTGAAAGCGGAAATGAAAATGAAAATTATAAACAATATTGCTGACCATCAGTTACCACAATCCAAAGCACCAATGCCGTAAGGAAACTCATACTTACTGCTCCATAACCTGTGCACTTCTTCTATTTCTTCAGAAGTGTGTGGAAATATAATCCAATCAGTAGCACGGCTTGCAATTTTTGTTGCAACTTCCGGTACCATCCTCATTTTATCTTGATGAGTCAAAGCACCACCGCGTGTTCCCAGGGTTGGGTCAAAAACTCTGTCAATAATTGGACACCTGTTTCACTAACTCCTACTCTCACCTCTCCGTAGTGAACAACGGGTGCCTAGTACTTCAACTATAGATTGGGTTCGAACCCCAGTGGAAAGTTGTTGGGACAGCAAACGAGGGAGGGCGAGAGGTGTCTCCACTAAGGCACCTCTCCTTATCCAGACCCAACAAATTCTACTTCTACACCTTGCTCGGTCTTTAGCTAGATGTTTCCAGATGCGCACTCCAAGTTGGGTGAGGTCATTTGCAATGTTCTGCACCGTATAGCAGGATGGGGATGATGAGGGTCTTTTAAAGCAACATTTTGGTCGACTGAGAGAAAGCTTAACTATCCAATTTCTTTCTCAGGCCAAAGAAATAGTGGTTTCTGCGTTCATAGCGGAGCCTAAGCAGACCAACTCCTTAACTACCTTAAAGTTGCGTCTCTGTCGATATTTTAACCGAAACGTCGGTATTGTAGTTACCTTCTTAATGATATCATGTACTTCGTTTTGCCTCATTAACCGCTAAACCCATTTGTTCCAGGATCTGATGTAATGTGAAATTTGATCGACTGTAGGCTTTCCTGGTCGAAGACCACACTGATAAGGAACTATCAGGTTGTTAATGACGGGCTCTAAGACGTTTACATATTACATCAGAGAAGATTTTGTAAGCGATATTAAGTAGACTGATTCCTTATAATTGATGCAGTTTAGAGTGCCTCCTTTTTTCAGTATCAGGCAAGCAATACTAAAGTTCCATCCTTGGGGCATGCTTTCTTCCGACCATATGTTACAGATAAGTTGGTGCATGTTCCTAACCAACTTATCTCCAGTTGCTTTGAAGAGCTCGGCATTCGGCTTATGTGTTATAGCAGCTTAATTAGACTTCAGCTTAGACATGACAATCTTTACTTCGTCTAAGTCAGTGAGACGGAATTGTTGATTTTCGTCTTACTATTGAATGCAGTTCTACTATAATGTTTCCCTCTTGTCTTTATAGTCTTCGAGGTTTGAGGTTTCGGTATGTACTTGTGAATTTCGTTTCACCAGCTCATTAAACTTTCAAACTTCATTTCAGCTTTTGAACCCCTGAATATCTTCGACGGCTTTCTTTTCCCTTCCGAAAAGTTGGTGGTCCTCTCTCTTCTCTAGGTCATAGAGCTCTTGAGCAGTTCTCGCCCTTCTATGCAGCGTCTCCTTGTGGGCCTGTTGTTTCGCTGCATTTCCCCGCTGACATTCCTTAGCAAATCAGGGTTTTCTTTAAAATCTGAATGACCTAAAATTGGGGCTTCATGTGCTTAAAATATTTATCTCTTGTCCAACATTTTCATATAAATATATCTTATATATATATCCAGTCCTACTTAGTTGGAAGTTTAGAAATAACCTACCTCAACAATAGCTTCCAAAAGTTTTCAAAATTAATGTTTTTTTTTTGTTTGTATTATGTATCATTAACAACCTACACCTACATAACTTAAATAAACATGATATAATTTTAATTTCCATGTACGAATATAAACATCCTTAAATCCTACAAAACAAATATTAAACTTTTTTGAAAAGTTAATAAGTAAAAACAGTTTATCATTGTTAAAGTTAAAAAGAGAATATAATATAAATACAGAACTGACAAAAAAGCTATGAAATATTTCATAAAAACTTCAAGAAACTAATTTATATTTGTTATACAATAAAATATATATTTAGGTACCTTACCTACACCTAACAACAAGAGTTAAAGATTTGAACACGCAAGGACTTTTATAATAATATACCTATCTTCCTATATCCTTTTCCAAACTTCCTATATAAAGTTGGGACAATAAAGTCTTACAAAATATAATATAAATCATCAATGCGTTGAAACTTGAAACGTAACATGCGTAGCGTGCCAATACATTGATTAAAACTTTATCTTTTCTTTTACAGACAAAATACGTATATCCTTATTTTTATATAGAAAGGGAAGACAAAAAAAAACTGTCCCCCTTTTGTGTATGTACATAAATTTGAGTATGGCAACACCAACAAGAGAAAAATAAGGTATAGAAAACGATGAATATCTTGGAGCCTTAATTTCGCTAAGTATTTTTTTGACACCTCCTGAAGCAATTCATAATTCCTGACAAGCCGAAGCTTTAGCCAATCTACGGTGTGTGCGTACAATATCTTAATTAGAAAACTTTATTAGGACATTGCGTGACCAGACCACAAGACCGTCGTCGTTCGACATCGTCATAAGCTACGCGCAGCTTGTAGCATATTTACCTCTTTATCAATTTACCATCAAGCTAAACTATAGACATTTTCTCTCACTTTGCTATGCTTACAATACAAAATGGATGTGCGTGCTTTATGTACTTCGCTATGCTTCCAACCAAGTCCAACATTTGTTTCACGACGGCAACTTTCTCAGGCTCAATCTTAAATTGAACCCTTAAATTTGTGTACCTTGGAGTATAACGTAGATACCTTTCCCAATCCCAGCCAAAGTCAGCGCCAGCAGAGGCCCGGAGGCATATCAACGGAAATATCAACAAAAACAGCGTGACCATAAGCCAACCCTTATTATCACACACAAGTGTATAAGGGGGTGTAATGGCCGGCCGACCAAGCGCCCTCCCACCAAACACAAGCGATTGCACCACAGCAGCAGGAGCAAGCAATTAAAGGACCTCCCGTAATGAAAATAAAATTCAACTTTTACTTGATTTTTATAAGGCCGACACAACTGGCTTGGTGCGGTGTGGTGCAGCGTTGGTGAGTAAATTAATGGCGGCAACGGATGCGGAACTGAACGGCAAACGGCAACAGCAACAGCAACGGGGAACTGGAGAACTTAAATCGACAATTTACCGATGGCGATGACGGAAGTAATTCACGGTATTTTTGTGTTGTGGCAAAGTGCTCCTTCCTTAAATGCTATAAATTTGCACCTTGTTGTATTTAATCCTTATCGGTAAAAAAACAACAACAACAAACAAACAATTGTAAAAATAAACACAACAAAACCAACAACAACAACGAAAATATTTTTCCAATTGGTAAAGTCCTTTGTTGGCAATTGTTGGCATCAGGAACCACTAAAGTTCCTATACACCGAACTATGTGGTATAGGTACAGTTAGAGCTACTCATAGTCAGCTGCCAAAATTGTTTTTGTTTTTGTTGTTTTTATTTATAAACTTTTAGAATAGAGCAAGCGAGAGAGAGAGAGAAAAAAAGGATGAGTTTATTGCAAAATTTAAAGTGGGATTGGGAATTATGGAACAATGAAAATGGTGTACCATTTCCATAGGCGAAAAATATAAAACTGCCAAAGTGCTTTGCTCGATTAAAAAGGTAAACAAGCAAAACTAGGTCACGATAAGGTTAAACTTCAAGCCATCCAATTCAAACAAATAAACACCCAAAACGAATTCGAATTGGATACAAAACCAGAGAACGGCGGGGTGGCGAAGCTGATTACCTGTTAGCGAATTGGCAGGATGTTGATTATTTTTGTGTTTTTATTTTTATTTTTGTTTATCGCAAATTATTATATCTCTCGTGGTTTTTCATTGGATTACTGAGTTTTCTTTTTCCTCTATAAATATGAAAATAAAAAATAAAATCTTTAATTTATTTTTAATTATATTTTAAACTAGATTATCTCATTTAAGATTGTTTAACTTATTTTTCCTTAAATTTCAAAAATGTCCTTGTAACACACATCCAGAAGTCACGATGCGATAGTTGTTATGGCGGTGCAAAGTCGGTTTGGGTAAAGTTCAAATTCCTCACGTAAAATACCCCAAAGACTACCATTAATATTACATAAGGATTTGTATGTGGATATATGAATTCATCCTTAATATAATAATCCGGAATGTCAATGGGGATATGTATAATCGTTATAGTGTTAATAAGAGTCTTTCGTGAAAGAGTCTATACATATACATAAGAGTGTCTTGTCTATAGATATACATAAGTAAGTTTGTAGGTGAGAATAGAAGACTTTTGGTGAATATGAATTACTTATGGGAGTTTGGAAAAAGTTTTCTTTTTTTTGTACTTAATTGATTGAGCTTGGGTAAAACAAATATTTACGTTATTATGAATGAATATTTAAGGTATTGATTATCTTTAATATTGAACTTAGGGTAAAACAAAAAATTTCAAAATACGGAAAGTGACAAAAACATCTTTGGGCCGTAATACGAATTAAGAAATGATAAGTAAACACGGTATCCGAAGAAAAAAAACTATAGTCAAGGAATACACGAATAATAAATTATGAAAAACCAGAAGACTGACAAAATTCATAATTCCGAAAATAGTCATGCTAACTTAAAAATTCTCATCATTTTGAAATTCTACTTACGACATATAGAAACTAATTTCAAGTTTTGCATTATTAAAACAATTTGAACAAGAGATAAGGTCCCGCGCTTCCATCCGTGTGTCTGTCATAGCCTCTACTTCACAAGCTTAGAAGCAGATGGACGTTGATAGTTTTAAAAAATAAATGGTCAAAAATCGAAAATTGGAAATTTCTTAAAAACGAACCGATGGATATTGTTTTATGATCAAAACTGTCACTGTTTTCATTTTTGGTTTTACAAAAAATATTAAACTTTTTTTTTTTGAAATTCGATATCTCGAAAATGGGTGATTATTTTCCTACCAAACTGAATTAAATAAGCATATTTAAAGGCTCTAAATAACTGGATACTAATAATATTTTTAGACTACAACTGACAAAGGGTATGTATGCAATATTATTTAAAAAAAAAATAGGCTCGCATGCGACCCACAATAATAACATCCCATCCCCTCTGTCGATTTGTCTTGCTTTAAAGTTTGTAGGGATGGGTTAAGAAAGTTGTAAGTTGAATTATTCTTAAAAATTTTAAAATTACCAACAATATTTTTCTTATAAAGCAATAGTTTAGTTTGAAAATCTAGTTTTGTTAAATAGATTTTTAGTCGAAAACAATTTAAAACCAATTTAAGGAGCATTTCTTAAAAATCTCATGTTCTTTTCTGATCGAATATCTAACAACCTTTTAAGGAGTCCTATGCTGCCTGCATTAAGCATACAAAACCAGTGGCAACATTGCCTTGCAGCCATCAGAGATGTCGACTCTGAAGTGCTAGGTTTCAAACGGCCACCACAGCGAAACCCCTGGTTTGATGACGCAGCGAAAGAACAGGCCTACAAAACGGCGCTGCACAGGAGGACCAGAGCTGCTCGTGAGCTCAACGAGCAGAAGAGGAAAGAGGAACACCAGCTTCTTATATGGAGAAAAAGAGAGCATGAGAGGGATGTCACAACAGGAATGAGGTTCGTAAATTTTACCAAAAGGTAAAAAAAACATCGTAGTAGAACCGCAGTCTATGTTGAGAATATAGAAAGATAGAACCAATCAACCTAGGCGACGCAGATCAATAATTCCGCCTACCCGACCACAACGAAGTGAAGATAGCTATATATCTAAACTTAAGTCAAACAAAGCTGCTGGAACTCATCTGCAAAATATGGTCGGAAGATAGCATGCCCAATGAGTGGAATCTCAGCATAGTGTGCCCGATATATAAGAAAGGAGACCCTCTAAACTGCGCCAACTACAGAGGCATCAGTCTCCATAACATTGCGTATAAGAAACTCTCTGCCGTATTATGTGAACGTGTGAAGCCATTCGTCAACAACCTGATTGGTCCTTATCAGTGTGGCTTCAGACCAGGAAAGTCCACTATCGACCAAATATAATATAACACTACGTCAGATCTTGGAAAAAACCCAGCAACTTCAAATCAATACCCATCATCCCTTTATCGATTTTAAAGCTTCGTATGACAGCATCCATAGGGAAGAGCTCTACAGAGCAATGTCTAGTTTTGGCATCCCTGTCAAACTTATCCGTTTGTGCAGAATGACGATGGAGAATGCACGATGCTCTATCAAGGTCGGAAAAGATCTCAGCGATGCATTTGATGTCAAAAAAGGTTTTAGACAAGGTGATGCACTGTCATGCGACTTCTTCAACATCGTTCTGGAAAGAATTGTGCAACACTCAACCGTCAACACTAGAGGCAAGATCTTCCAAAGCTCCATTCAATTACTCGGATACGCAGATGATATTGACATAATTGGAAGATCAAAGCGTGATTTCAGTGGAGCGTTTTTGAGCATTGCGACGAAAGCGAAGAAGATGGGTTTAGTGGTCAATGAGGGCAAGGCCTAGTATATGCTGTCATCAAAAAAGGACACTGAACAACGACGTCTTGGACAAAACGTCACCATGGACAGCTATAACTTTGAGGTAGTTAAGGACTTTGTCTGCCTAGGCACCACTATTAATACAGAAAACGACACCAGCGCTGAAAGAAATCAAACGAAGAGTAACTCTTGCAAATCGCTGCTTGTTTGGACTTAGAAGGCAATTGAGAAGTAAAGTCCTCTCTCGAGCATCTAAAATCACCATCTATAAGACACTCATCATCCCGGTTCTCATTTATGGCGTTGAGGCCTGGACCCTGTCAAAGAAAGATAAGAGCGTCTTAGGATGCTTCGAGAGAAAAATTCTACGGGTGATTTTTGGTCCCGTACACATAGATGGAGAATGGAGGAGAAGATATAACGACGAACTGTACAGGCTGTACAGCGGCACTGACCTAGTTAGCAGAATTAAAGTCCAACGGCTTAGATGGCTAGTTCATGTAGAACGAATGGACATCAATGCTCCAGCCCGGAAGGTCTTCGAATCCAATCCCGAGGGACGTCGCAGTAGACCGCGACTCAGGTGGCGTACCCAGGTGGTAGAGGACCTCAACCAACTTGGCGTGTGAAACTGGAGACAGCTAGCTAGGGACCGAGCTGGCTGGAGACGCATGTCTCCGTCCCGGAATGTAGCGCCACTTAAGTAAGTAATCAAGTTAGGTTTTTATTTTTTTGTAAAAAAAATATTGTCAATTTAATTTTCTCAAAATATTACTGAATGTTGGCAACAATATTTAAAAAAAAAATAAAAGATGTTTAAAGCCAATATCTCAAAGTTTAAAGGAGATATTTGAGTGAAAAATAAAATTAATTTACCAAGTTTTATTAATTTTTGTGTAGGTTTTTATTTCTTATAAAAAGAACTGTTAATTTGATTGTTTTTCAAAATGTTACCAGATGTTAAAAACGTTATTTTTCGTTGCACAAAATTGTTTTGGGGATAAATCAATTTTTATTCGTACAATTTTCGAGGTGACGAATATTTTTTCTTCAGTTTTTTTGATTTATAAAAAAAACCCTTAATTGGATTTTTTTTCAAAAAATATGTTTATTTGGTATCACGTTACAATATATAATATAACATTTAATTCTAGTCTTAAGCATTTTTATTTCGTGAGATATTTAGGAATATAGGAAAAAAACCACCCAACCAACAGGATTTATTTGAAGTCGATATCGCTTCTGGTTCTTGAGCTATGGACAGAAATCTCGTAAAAATCTTTTATTTCGACTCTAAGGACCTTGAAACGTCAAAAAATTTCATAATTTTCAATTCGACAAATAGTACCCATTGAAATAACTTCATATGGAAAGTTAATAAGAGTAATACAGAAGTTATTGTTTCGGCTTAATAGTTAATTCCGTAGTTATTGGACCAGTATATACAAATGTTATAGTCCAATCGATAAACAACCACTTTGCTGTCAATGCAGATAGCTATGTTTCTGCTTTAGGTCTGATTTCAACAGAGACCCGTTGCATGATGGTTAGTGGGTTAGACTGTCATGCAAGAGGGCTTTGGTTCATTCCCTGCTTGTACCATCTTAAGTTTTTTCACGGGTACTGCCTCTTGTGAAGAATTAACAAATCCTTCAGGAGTAATTCTTGCCATGATAAGTACTTTCTCAATTAGCCGTTCGGATTCGGCTTAAACGTTCATAACGGACTGTTACGCCACCTAATTTATTTGTTTTATTCAATTAAAGTATTTTGTTTGCTTCTTTGACTGTTAGTGATTCACCTTGAAAACTTGAAATACACTGATAAAATAATGTATACGCAAAGACTAAGACTAATTTAAATATTTAAGGAAAATTTGCGATCAAACTCAACGTCGGGTACGTATATAAAATCATCTTCGATTGAAAGCCCCACTTTTTACCAACTGGTTTTCTGCAGGCATTCGAAGCAACTGCAAGTCTTCTAAGCCAGTAATTCAATGTTTACTCTCCAGTTTAGTTTCGTATCTAGAATGACTCCTAGATATATCGTACAGTCGGAGTACGGTGAAGGCAGGTATTTTAGTTTTGGTCGTAAAGAACATCAGTTCAGTTTTGCTCTGATTAACATCCTGTCCCCTGCCCATCGCCCAGTTGATAGCTTTCTTCACAATAATAATACACAATTTAATGCAAGTCGATAGTGTTATTGTTAAGCGAGTTATTTGGAGTCAACGAAGATGTTAACTTTTTAAATTGCTATATTGATTTTTTAAAAGTCCTTTCTTCATCTTTCGATGTTATTATTTGTTTAAAGTTGATATCTTTACTGCTTCTTGAGATATGGACAACGAAAAATGGTATGGCTGTACACACGCGCACAATCACACTTAGACATCTCTCTAAATAAGATCCTTAAGTTAGGTTCTAATGACTTTTAAAAATGAAAAAATGTCAACATTTTCCATTTGGAAAATGGGAATGATTATAGTAACTTCCTATGAAATGTAAATAATTACTATTTGCAGGGTTTTCGACATGATTAATATTTTACTTACTTACTTAAGGTGGCGCTAAAGTCCTGTGTGAACTAGGGCCTCACCCAACAAACTTCTCCATCTAGCTCGGTAACTTGCTAGATGTCTCCAGTTTCGCGCTCCAAGTTGGGTGAGGCCACATTTAATGTCCTTTCTTGAAGACAGCATATACTTTGTTTTACCTTCATTAACCCATTTCTGCCGCCTCTGTCTCAATACTCACAAAAGCCCCATTGACATCACGCTGATTTCTTCCGATTATGTCAATGTCATCAGCATATGCCAATAATTGGACAGACTTTTGAAAGATAGTGCCTCTAGTGTTGACGTGTGAGCTCTGCACTATTCTCTCAAGCACGATGTTAAAAAAATTTTATGACAGCGCATCACCTTGTCTAAAACCTTTTGTTACGTCGAAATGTTCTGTAAAGTTGTTTCCAACCTTTATGGAGCAGCGTGAATTCTCCATGTTCATCTTGCACAAACGGACGAATTTGGCAGGGATCCCAAAACTAGACATGGCTCTATACTGCTCCTCCCAATAGATGCTGTCATGCGCGGCCTTGAAATCGATGAAAAGATGGTGGGTGTCGATTTGGTGTTCTTGGATTTATTCCAGGATCTGCCATAATGTGAATATTTGATCCACTATGGACTTTCCTGGTCTAAAAAGACGCTGATAAGGACCAATCAGGTTGTTGACGATGGGCTTTAGACGTTCACATATTACGACAGAGAAGATTTTGTAGGCGATGTTAAGTAGACTGATTCCTCTATAGTTGGTGCAATTTATATTGTCTCCTTTTTTCAGGATCGGGCAAACAATGCTGAGGTTCCATTCATCGGGCATGCTTTCTCCCAACCATATCTTACAGATAATTTGGTGCATGCTCCTAACCAATTATCTACAGTTGCTTTAAAGAGCTCGACATTCAAACCATCCGCTCCAGCAGCCTTATTAGACTTCAGCTTAGATATTTCAATCTTTACTTCGTCTAAGTTGCGAGGACGGGATTGTTGGCTTTCGTTCTATGTTGAATGGATCATCCCGCCTGACAGCGGGATTCGGTGCTGCATTTGCCTGCGACATTCCTCATCAAACCAGGTGTTCCTTGTTGGTGGTTGCTTGAAACCCAGCACATCAGAGGCGGCTTCTCTGATTGGCAATGTTGATACTGGTTTTCGATACATTATGTTTGGGGCAGAGAACTTCGAGAGAGGTTACTTGTAAATCTGTCAGAAAAGGATTTGGCGATCTCTGGCCATTTTAGCCGTTCGACGTTGTACCTTCTCCCAGCACCTCCCTGCATTGCCTTGGGTCTGGAAATCCGAAGTGCTACCTTGGCTTCAACGAGGTAGTGGTCCGATTCGATGTTAGCTCCTCGGAAAGTTTGGACATCCATGATGCTGGAAGCGTGTCTGGCGTCGATCAGAATATGGTCAATCTGGTTGACGGAAATTGATCTGGAGAAGTTCAAGTTCCTTTGTGGATGTTGAGGTGTGGAAAACGCGTACTGGCTACCATGACGTTTCGCTCCGCAGCAAAATCTATGAGCCTGAATCCAATGTCGGAAGTGTTGTCGTGCAGGCTGATCTTCCCGATTATTCCACCAAAGATGTCTTCCCTTCCTAGCTTGGCATTAAAATCGCCCAGGACTATTTTAATATCGTAGCTAGGGCACTGCTCATATGTTTTGTCTAAGAGCTCGAAGAACATATCTTATTCGTCTTTCTCTTCTGTAGGGACGTGCACGCATATCAGGATAATGTTGCCGAATTTAACCTTGATGCGTATGGTCATGAGGCGCTCAGATCCTAAATATAACTTCAGGGACGGGGAGCTGGATAAAACCGGACCTTATACACCTAGGCTCCGAATAAGTCGTAGAAGCCCTATAGGGTGTTCGCTAAGTAGTTCAACGTTACTGGAACTGTACACGCCACCGTTGATACCAACTCGGGAATTCCTCCGCTGCCGTCCGTATAAGGAGAGGTGCCTTAGTGGAAACACCTCTCCCCCTCTCTCTTTTGCTGGGTTTGGAACCCAATCTCCAGTTGAGGTACTAGGCACCCGATGTTCACTACCGGGAGGTGAGAGTAGGAGTTGATAGGCAGAGGTGGGTTTTGAGAAAAACCTGTGGACGCTTGTGTCCTCTTGAATTCACATGTCTACCATTTGAACATCAATAATAAATCTGACTCATGATATGAAATATTGTTTTTATCAAATAAATGTCTCAAAAAAATATCTGAAAAACCAAAAAATATCCACACCTACCTTCCAAACGAGACATTCAACCAAAAATTCATACATACTTCAGCGTTTTTGAGCATTGCAACGGAAGCGAAGAAGATGGGTTTAGTGGTCAAGTATATGCTGTCATCAAAAAAGGACACTGCACGACGACGTCTTGGACAAAACATCACCATGGACAGCTATAACTTTGAGGTAGTTAATGAATTGTCTACCTAGGCACCGCTATTAATGCAGACAACGACACCAGCGCTGAAATTAAACGAAGAATAACTCTTGCAAATCGCTGCTTCTTTGGACTTAGAAGGCAATTGAGAAGTAAAGTCCTCTCTCGAGCAACTAATATCACCGTCTATAATACCCTTATCACCACGGTTCTCATTTATGGCGCTGAGGCCTGGACCCTGTCAAAGAAAGATGAGAGCGTCTTAGGATGCTTCGAGAGAAAAATTCTTCGGGTGATTTTTGGTCCCGTACGCATAGATGGAGAATGGAGGAGAAGATATAACGATGAACTGTACGGGCTGTAGAGCAAGACTGACCTAGTTAGCAGAATTAAAGTCCAACGGCCTAGATGGCTAAGTCATGTAGAGCGGATGGACATCAACGCTCCAGCCCGGAAGGTCTTCGAATCTAATCCCGAGGAACGGAGCAGTAGAGGAAGACCGCGTCTCAGGTGGCGCACCCAGGTGTAAGAGGACCTCAACCAACTTTGCGTGCGAAACTGGAGACAGCTAGCTAGGGACCGAGCTGGCTGGAGACGCATGTTGGTTGAGGTCCAGGCCATCGGACTGTAGCGCCACCTTTAGTAAGTAAGTAAGTAAAATTCAGCATGTGTATATCATTTTTCTTGCGGCGAGAATTGCTTGTTGACTTAACCAAGCATAATTCTGATAATTCTCACTCATGTTTAGGAAAACATTTTCAATAAGAACTAATTAAGAGTCTAAAAATCGGCAAAAGTCGTTGGTTCCACGGGAAATTACTTGCAACGTCTGCCTGAAATCGCCTGCCAACAATATCATCAAGCCGCTAATGATGTTACTTCGTCGAAGATCCTTCAGTGTGAAGTTAAGTGCTTCAAGTGATTTCTTATGTGCCATTGTGCACTCATCCCAAACATTGTCCTTGAATTGCATCAATGTTTCCCGATCCATTGCACTGGATCGGGAAATATTGCATGTTGGAGTATCGATTGTGTTTAAATTGAGTGGTAGCTAAAGTACAGAATGTGCAGTACGACCGCCATCTAGAAGAGTTGCCGCGATTCCAGATGATGCTAACGGCAAAGCTCTTACATCTTGATCGAATAGTGGCCAAAATCAATGAAATAAATAAATGTTCTCCATGTTCCTCCAGGTGAGTCCACTAAGAATAGATCACCAGTGTTTTTGTCCACCGCTTGCATTAATGTTTCGTATAGTTGTTTTTCCTGTTTATTCAGCAACGGCACATTATTTCGAATGAATTCAGCAATGTATCCAAATTGTATTGCAGCTTTCGATTTAATTCTTGGTTCAATGCTGCTTCATTCAGTAGCTTGTTTGCAATAGTCAAGCATTGATCCTCAATCAGAATCATTTCCTAATTGTAGATTTCATTGGTTATTTGCCTTTCGGTATTATTCATTCGAATGCGCAAACGGTGTAAGATATCTTCACATAATATCGTTTTTTATTTGTTCCATAACTGAATTGGTTGTGAAAGTAGGAGTTGATAGACAGAGGTGGGTTTTGAGAAAAACCTGTGGACGCTTGTGTCTTCTTGAGTGCACAAGTCCACCATTTGAACATTTATTGAAACCCAAGAAGCAATAAAATTGACTTCTAAAATCATAATAAATTTCTTTCGCCAAAAACTAAAGGTAAACATCATACTCTGATGGGTCTCAGGTCGGATAAATACAACACTGTACAAATTCTGCGTAGACTTAAGTACAAACTCCTTATCCTGTGAACTAAAACAAGTTATTGGTAACAAGATGTTAGAGGAAACCAATGAAGGATGGAAAAGCCTTCAAAGCTTGTGACATGGCTAGGAAATTGTTGTCCCAATTTGACAAAACTAGATCCTGTTCATAATTGCAAGACACAACCTTGTGGGCTACCATAAAAGAAAATGCGGCTTTCTATCGATGATATATATATACGTTAGGACTGCATTGATGAGGAAGAACAAACAAAACAATGCCTACTTCTTATGCTACCTCCCAGTACTGTCACAATGGAAATAAACTCTTGGGCAAACACTTCTTCGATAATCTTGAAGAACTTGAAAAAAATTTAGAACACCCTGTTAGGCTTTATCAAAGAATATTTATTTTTCTTTTAGGAAAGTTCAATACTTCACGGTATCACAATAGATACACATTGATCTCAGTGTGGCGATAACGTCATCAATCGCCAGCCCATCAACCCAAATTAATGTTTCTAACCCAGCTACGTTTAATAGTTAGCGATTTTCTAAATTATTGTTAAATTTTGCTAAAATCTCTTAAAATTACAAAAAAAAACTTAAAACTACCAACCCAATAAATTGATTTACTTAATGATTATATATTTCCACATGTAAGGTCTATAAGCAAGCCAAATATAACCAGACCTTTATTTCACACTTAAAGTTCGAAAAACAAAAGTTAAATGAAAGAAACCAAATGTGGGAGATATTTTCTGCTGCTGAAAAATACTTAAAAAACAAAATATTAAGTTATTTAAAAGCAAACAATTTAATGAAATTTATATTTACATATGTATGCATATTAAAAAAGTCATGAATGACACAATAATAATTTTTATTAAGTTTAACAGGTGAATAAAAATACGCATTTTCCCGCAATTAGTAAAAGGCTCAAATATCAACCTACTTACGTTGATAACTGTACATTAGGATGGGCCACATTATTTTGTTTCAGGAATTATATAGTTTATGAAAAAAAGTCGTAAATGAAATTCCTAGATATTTTTCTTATGTTTAAAAGAATAAAAATTTAACTTTTTAAGAAGTATTCAAAGTGTAAAAATATAAAAACTGTTTATTGAAAAAAGGTGTCTTTTTTTCACACAATAAATTGATTTGAAGGTACAAACTTTTATTGTTAGTAAGCTTAGGTATTTTTCTTGTTTTATAAAAAAAGATACATTTAATTTTTTTCTTAAATGAATTCAAAAACAAATGTAAGGTAATTAAATTTGTATGTTGTAAATAAAACTACTTTGAGCTTTTTACGAATCTAAAATTTTAGGTCAAACTTTCGGTACTACCAACTTTCAAGAGTCGTGTATAATTCAATTAAAATCTCGTGAACCACCCTAATATTCCTACAGGGACAATAAGTACAATAATATTTAAATAAAGTAGCTTAGGCTTCATTAAATGCAATTTGTATCGATACACAGGATATAATAGTTAAGTCCGAACTCCCTCAATTAATTCGATATTTATCTGGTTTTAATATTTTAAAATTATACAAAATGAAAAAGCTACCTACCTGGAATTTTATTCTGCGTCATTTTGTTTTATATTAAAAATAAGAGAGAAAAAAATGAAATGAATTATTTTTATATGTTTTTCTTTAAATGTTAAAGTTTTCCTACTATCATATTATTTTATATTGAATGAAATGTTCTTAAAAACAAATTTTTGAAACTTTATCATTTAAGCTTGAACTTATGCAAAATGTGATTTTTATTTGTATCAATAAAGATAATTCAATGTTTGCATGCAGCATAAGTTTAAATGCATTCGTAAATAAAATTGTCAAGTGGATATGATTTGTGCCTTGCGTGCTTTTTGTTGTTTAATTATTTACATCAACCTCTGAATTAAAAGTCATTAAAAAATAATTATTTAGGGTTTTCGCAGGTCTATGGGGGTAATTAAAATAAAATTGTATGAATCAAAGGACAATAAAGAGTATAATAAATGTGAAAAGTAAATATAATTCTATTGCTTAAAAAATACTGCTGCAAGACCACAGTGAAATGATAAATCACAACAAAATGTCTTCATTATTCATATTCCGACAAATCAATTTCAACCGCATTCATTTGACATTTTAATTGATTGAACTTTTTCTTACAAAACTTTTTTATTGCAAACCTTAAATATATAAAATAAAAAAGAGGCTGGGATGCGACCCACACTGATAACTTCCCATCCCGTCTGTCGATTTGTCTTGCTTAAAAGTTTGTCTATAATTATGTACTCGTATCAATTTTTACCAAATTTGCGCACTATTTTTTGTAGATTTTATTTTTTATGAAAAAACGGACTTTTGGATTTGTATACTAAAATTGCTGAATACCGAAAACAATATTTTCTGTGAAATAAAACAAGTTTGAAGCCAATATTTTTAATTTTTGAAAAGCTATTTGAGTCGAAAATCAATTTTTACCAACTTT
Organism: Eupeodes corollae; assembly: GCF_945859685.1. Taxonomy (NCBI): domain Eukaryota; kingdom Metazoa; phylum Arthropoda; class Insecta; order Diptera; family Syrphidae; genus Eupeodes; species Eupeodes corollae. The sequence continues at coordinate 48,916 of NW_026605202.1, forward strand.
TATACATTTTTTATTTAGGTTTTTATTTTTTGTTAGAAACTGTCAATTCGATTTTGCTCAAAATTTGTCCTAATGTTGAAAACAATATTTCTTATAAGAAAAAAATAGTTAAAAGCTATTATCTCATTTCTTTTTAAAAGATATTTGAGTCGAAAATTATTTTTTACCAACTTTTGTTAAATTTTTTTTTCGGTTTTTAATTTTTTGTAAAAAAACTGTCAATTCGATTTTTTCAAACTTTAACTGAATGTTGACAACAATATTTTTTGAAAGAAAAAAGTAAATTAAAGCCAATATCTCAAAGTTTTGAAAAGATATTTGAGTCGAAATTAAGTTTTTACCAACTTTTATACATTTTTTTTAGGTTATTATTTTTAGTAAAAACACTGTCAATTCGATGTTTCTCAACATTTTTCAAAATGTTGAAAACAATATTTCTTATAAGATAAAATAAGCTTGTAACCTAAATTTCAAGTTTTTGAAAAGATATTTGAATAGGTATTCAATTTTTACGAACTTTGAGTAATGTTTTTTTTAGATTTTCATTTTTTACAAAAAAAACTGTCAATTAGATTTTTCTCAAAATTTTATCAGATGTCAAAAACATTATTCTTCGTTGCACAAAATTGTTTTAGAGATGAAATCATATTTTAGTCGTAAAATTTTGGAGGTGACAATTTTTTTTTCAGTTTTAAAAAAACCGTTATATTGATTTTTTTTTCAAAAAATATACTTCTTTGGTATCACGTAACAATATATAACATACAATTTTATTTAAGTCTCTAGCGTTTTTGGTTCGTAAGATATTTAGGGTTAACCAACATTTTTACCTTTTCTTTAAACTGCTATTGTAAAAAAACCACCTACGCAATTTTCTTGAGAGCCCTTTCTGCACCTTTCTGCCTTTTTATCTGTATAACAAAATTAATTTGAAGTTGATATCTCTTCTGGTTCTTGAGCTATGGAGGACGAAAAAAACGTCGCGAACGCACAGACGTACGGACGCACAGACATCTTTCTAAAAATCTTTTATTTCGACTCTAGTAAGAAGATTCGACTATTCGGTTTAAGCCCGCACAGCGCCGTACTTTGTTCTCGAATACCTAAAAATGCCTTATCTGGGAGAGGGTAACGTTGAGCCACACAGGACAACCATATAAACGACCATCGACCGTATGAGGGTCATGTTGTAAATTACCTTGATACCGTCCGCTGTAAAACATCCGTTTCTTTAGGCTGAAGCCTCCCTTGGCCGTGATCAGAGCTGCATTTATATGCATGTCGAAATATATATGCTGAGGTCAACGTAGTCCGGAACAGAATTGTTTCTAACTTGTGGCTGTTTATTATTTTCAGTTTGCCGTCGTCTTTATCGCTGAATCTTGTTGAAGTCACGCTGCAAGAGAATTGTAATAACCTCAACCTTTCTAGCCGTTCTGAAGCAATTATATGGTACACAATTGCCTTTGTTTTACCACTTTTAATTTGGAATGTTGTAGAATTTACATTGCCAATTTTGAAAACAAACTTTTACTGTTAAGCATTTCTTAAAGCATTTAAATCAATGATTAGTGAAGAAAAACACGTCCCTTGTGTTTAAGATACTCAAAGATAATAATCTTGAATCTTTATTTTTGTTAGAAATTCAAGTTACATAGCAAAATATCATAAACGAACAAAACAAAAATATTTAATTTTCATTTTCAATAATAAGCTTATGCCAAGTCTGTTTTAGATTAAGACCCTCTAACCATACGGTGTCGAAAGCCTTTCAAAATCAAGCAGAACAGCACTTGTGCATTGTTATTTTCATTCAATCACTTTAGGGAATCGTATTAAAAACTCTGAAAAGAAAATCGATGAGCAGCCCAAAAGATTTTATAAAAATTAACGATAGCCCGGTTTTATTAATTATCATCGAATTTGTGTGTTTCTCTGAAGTTAGGAAAACCTTTTTATGTAAAATCTTAATACAGCGTTATCCATTTTGATTGGATATGATTGCAGTTTGTTGTATAATTTTGTATAGAACGGTTTTTGAATAAGTGCAACAGTTCCATATTTAAGAAACTCAACCTGATCCTATCGACTCCTTCAGCTTTCCATCTCTGAGTTTACTCATGGCATAACCTACTTCCTTTTCAAAAATATCAGCATCTAGTATATCTTTATAAAAAAAGACATCTTATAATGAAACGTTATTGCATCTTTTGTTGGGTTCAAAAGTTTTTAAAAGTGATTTTTTAAAACATTGGAAGAAATTCTAACGCTGTTTCGTAACTAATTTTCATTGAGGGTCCTTAGGTTTTCCAGAATTCCATTGACTCTCATTGAGTCAATGGAATTTGGCAAATAAGTTTGTAATTGTTGTTCGTTTCGATGTAAAGTCTTTTAAGACATTGGTTATTATGTCTCCGAAACGCTCGTAGCTAGCCAGTAGTCCTTTTTGTTTGCATGATGCGTTTGTTTGTACAATGGAAACGATGATTTGATTATAATAAAGCCATACAAATTACAAGACTTCAAATGTATTTTTTCTTCAAGTATCGATGTTTTAAAAAGTGGTCCCGCTAAAAAAAGTGTGTTTATAAGCACTAAATAACTTCATACAAAAATGGTGAAACCTTAAAATACAGGTACTTCTTTTTAAAAACGCTTTCTGGATAAAAGTATCATTTTTTTCAGTAAATAAAGCAAGCACTTTCGATAATTTGATATTTTGTCGACAATAACTTTCTATGCGGAAGGCGTTTTTTACACAAAATTAAAAATGAATGTTTTTTCTACAAAAATGAAAGAAGCCTACCGAGTTATGAACTGATTTTTCAAAATTATTAATGAGCCACACCTTTTTGGAGTTAAGAAATTTGTTTTATAAGTTTGCCTTAAATTAAAGAAAAATAAATTCAAATCCTCCACAAAGAGTCTTAGATGACAAAATTTCAATATCCTGCTCTTTGTACTTATTATGTATCTTTTATCATCTATACTGCCTCCTAAAATTGCATCTATTTTCCTCCGTATTCGTTAAAAACTATTCGTGTAGTCTTTACTCCCTTCACACTCCTGAAGCTTTGAGCTTAATCCTTTTCAGCACCTTACATTTCGTGCAACCAAAAATTGAGCGGATTTTAAATAATAACTTTTTGAATTTCCAATTTTTCAATTACATACGACGAACGTACGAACCTCCATACATTTATATAAAACATTTCGAAACTCATCGCTTATTCATTTGAATTAATTGAGTTCCTTTGGGGGTGTGCAATGTGCAGTTCAGTGTCTGATGTGAACATACCCAAAACACATTCACAGACTTTACCGTGTGTCTTTTTATTATTTGTCAAATTTGCAATT
>NW_026605203.1:0-1000 GCF_945859685.1 Eupeodes corollae
ACAAAAATTCAGTTTAACATTATTTGTAAGATTAAGATTGATATAACATGATGATCAAAATGTGTCAAAATTAATGTTCGATTCGATCTAAACGGAAGACTAAATTCCTCTTTAGCTGCATCAGATATTTTGATTGATTGATTGATTAGCTATCGTTTAATGTCAGAGCAATTCTTTCGAATTGTGGAAACTTACTTCGAAACTTATAATTATTTTACATAAGTAAATGTTAAATATGCAGCTATCAGGGGTTTTTCTGATAACCGGACCGTATAGATCAATCTTTTTGTCCTTAAAACGTGTCCCAGAAGTACTCTCCCAAATAATTCGGTTTTTTAACTTGGAAAATCTAGCAAAGTAAGTTGAAACTTCTCGCGTTCAAAAAATTTAACTGAGAACTTTCTCTTGAGCTGTAGTTTAACGACTTAAGACAACGAATTGGTGTTTTGCTGAATAGCCTAAGGAGCCAATTTATTATTCGAAACTATTTCTAATGATGTGGACTAATTCTGGTAAAAAATATAAATTTCAGTGGGTTAAATTGTGTTAGTTAAAATTGGTTACTGGCTGATTGCAGATGTGCTGTCATTTTTGAATGCTTGTTAAATATCCTGGAAAACAAATAAAGTAATTGTAAATTGCATCCCGAAAATGTAAGTATTCGATGATGATTTTGTGCATAATATCCCACATTGGTTAGATCTCTTAAATGTCCTTAAAATCCGCATAGCTCATCTTATTAATGACATTCAAATTGAATCTGATTTAAGTAACAAAAATCTTATAAAATTCAATATTTCGAATTTTGATGCATTCTCTGCATGAAGCTGCAAAAGACCACAGAAAAGATTATTTATTTTACTGATATTTTGCACGTTATTTGTTATTTTTCATTTAAAGATTAGAAGCGCTTTTTGAAACCAAAATTAAGTGTTACCAAATAAAAATAAGCGTTTCTTATATGCATAAACGTTTCTACAGAAACCTTGATTCTAACAAC
>NW_026605204.1:0-35053 GCF_945859685.1 Eupeodes corollae
TCCAAAATGACTCATCTATATCTATAATGATAGATCTTGATTAGGAGTATCTTTTTCTAGTACATGTCAAGTATCTATTTTGAAGTCTTGATCGATTTTGGGGGTTGGGAAGGATCAGGTGATGGTTTTGGGTGTGATTTGATTTTCGTCTAGAACATCAAAAATCCTTCAGGATGCTCCAAAATGACTCATCTATATCTATAATGATAGATCTTGATTAGGAGTATCTTTTTCTAGTACATGTCAAGTATCTATTTTGAAGTCTTGATCGATTTTGGGGGTTGGGAAGGATCAGGTGATGGTTTTGGGTGTGATTTGATTTTCGTCTAGAACATCAAAAATCCTTCAGGATGCTCCAAAATGACTCATCTATATCTATAATTATAGATCTTGATTAGGAGTATCTTTTTCTAGTACATGTCAAGTATCTATTTTGAAGTCTTGATCGATTTTGGGGGTTGGGAAGGATCAGGTGATGGTTTTGGGTGTTATTTGATTTTCGTCTAGAACATCAAAAATCCTTCAGGATGCTCCAAAATGACTCATCTATATCTATAATGATAGATCTTGATTAGGAGTATCTTTTTCTAGTACATGTCAAGTATCTATTTTGAAGTCTTGATCGATTTTGGGGGTTGGGAAGGATCAGGTGATGGTTTTGGGTGTGATTTGATTTTCGTCTAGAACATCAAAAATCCTTCATGATGCTCCAAAATGACTCATCTATATCTATAATGATAGATCTTGATTAGGAGTATCTTTTTCTAGTACATGTCAAGTATCTATTTTGAAGTCTTGATCGATTTTGGGGGTTGGGAAGGATCAGGTGATGGTTTTGGGTGTGATTTGATTTTCGTCTAGAACATCAAAAATCCTTCAGGATGCTCCAAAATGACTCATCTATATCTATAATGATAGATCTTGATTAGGAGTATCTTTTTCTAGTACATGTCAAGTATCTATTTTGAAGTCTTGATCGATTTTGGGGGTTGGGAAGGATCAGGTGATGGTTTTGGGTGTGATTTGATTTTCGTCTAGAACATCAAAAATCCTTCAGGATGCTCCAAAATGACTCATCTATATCTATAATGATAGATCTTGATAAGGAGTATCTTTTTCTAGTACATGTCAAGTATCTATTTTGAAGTCTTGATCGATTTTGGGGGTTGGGAAGGATCAGGTGATGGTTTTGGGTGTGATTTGATTTTCGTCTAGAACATCAAAAATCCTTCAGGATGCTCCAAAATGACTCATCTATATCTATAATGATAGATCTTGATTAGGAGTATCTTTTTCTAGTACATGTCAAGTATCTATTTTGAAGTCTTGATCGATTTTGGGGGTTGGGAAGGATCAGGTGATGGTTTTGGGTGTGATTTGATTTTCGTCTAGAACATCAAAAATCCTTCAGGATGCTCCAAAATGACTCATCTTTATCTATAATGATAGATCTTGATTAGGAGTATCTTTTTCTAGTACATGTCAAGTATCTATTTTGAAGTCTTGATCGATTTTGGGGGTTGGGAAGGATCAGGTGATGGTTTTGGGTGTGATTTGATTTTCGTCTAGAACATCAAAAATCCTTCAGGATGCTCCAAAATGACTCATCTATATCTATAATGATAGATCTTGATTAGGAGTATCTTTTTCTAGTACATGTCAAGTATCTATTTTGAAGTCTTGATCGATTTTGGGGGTTGGGAAGGATCAGGTGATGGTTTTGGGTGTGATTTGATTTTCGTCTAGAACATCAAAAATCCTTCAGGATGCTCCAAAATGACTCATCTATATCTATAATGATAGATCTTGATTAGGAGTATCTTTTTCTAGTACATGTCAAGTATCTATTTTGAAGTCTTGATCGATTTTGGGGGTTGGGAAGGATCAGGTGATGGTTTTGGGTGTGATTTGATTTTCGTCTAGAACATCAAAAATCCTTCAGGATGCTCCAAAATGACTCATCTATATCTATAATGATAGATCTTGATTAGGAGTATCTTTTTCTAGTACATGTCAAGTATCTATTTTGAAGTCTTGATCGATTTTGGGGGTTGGGAAGGATCAGGTGTTGGTTTTGGGTGTGATTTGATTTTCGTCTAGAACATCAAAAATCCTTCAGGTTGCTCCAAAATGACTCATCTATATCTATAATGATAGATCTTGATTAGGAGTATCTTTTTCTAGTACATGTCAAGTATCTATTTTGAAGTCTTGATCGATTTTGGGGGTTGGGAAGGATCAGGTGATGGTTTTGGGTGTGATTTGATTTTCGTCTAGAACATCAAAAATCCTTCAGGATGCTCCAAAATGACTCATCTATATCTATAATGATAGATCTTGATTAGGAGTATCTTTTTCTAGTACATGTCAAGTATCTATTTTGAAGTCTTTATCGATTTTGGGGGTTGGGAAGGATCAGGTGATGGTTTTGGGTGTGATTTGATTTTCGTCTAGAACATCAAAAATCCTTCAGGATGCTCCAAAATGACTCATCTATATCTATAATGATAGATCTTGATTAGGAGTATATTTTTCTAGTACATGTCAAGTATCTATTTTGAAGTCTTGATCGATTTTGGGGGTTGGGAAGGATCAGGTGATGGTTTTGGGTGTGATTTGATTTTCGTCTAGAACATCAAAAATCCTTCAGGATGCTCCAAAATGACTCATCTATATCTATAATGATAGATCTTGATTAGGAGTATCTTTTTCTAGTACATGTCAAGTATCTATTTTGAAGTCTTGATCGATTTTGGGGGTTGGGAAGGATCAGGTGATGGTTTTGGGTGTGATTTGATTTTCGTCTAGAACATCAAAAATCCTTCAGGATGCTCCAAAATGACTCATCTATATCTATAATTATAGATCTTGATTAGGAGTATCTTTTTCTAGTACATGTCAAGTATCTATTTTGAAGTCTTGATCGATTTTGGGGGTTGGGAAGGATCAGGTGATGGTTTTGGGTGTGATTTGATTTTCGTCTAGAACATCAAAAATCCTTCAGGATGCTCCAAAATGACTCATCTATATCTATAATGATAGATCTTGATTAGGAGTATCTTTTTCTAGTACATGTCAAGTATCTATTTTGAAGTCTTGATCGATTTTGGGGGTTGGGAAAGATCAGGTGATGGTTTTGGGTGTGATTTGATTTTCGTCTAGAACATCAAAAATCCTTCAGGATGCTCCAAAATGACTCATCTATATCTATAATGATAGATCTTGATTAGGAGTATCTTTTTCTAGTACATGTCAAATATCTATTTTGAAGTCTTGATCGATTTTGGGGGTTGGGAAGGATCAGGTGATGGTTTTGGGTGTGATTTGATTTTCGTCTAGAACATCAAAAATCCTTCAGGATGCTCCAAAATGACTCATCTATATCTATAATGATAGATCTTGATTAGGAGTATCTTTTTCTAGTACATGTCAAGTATCTATTTTGAAGTCTTGATCGATTTTGGGGGTTGGGAAGGATCAGGTGATGGTTTTGGGTGTTATTTGATTTTCGTCTAGAACATCAAAAATCCATGACTCATCTATATCTATAATGATAGATCTTGATTAGGAGTATCTTTTTCTAGTACATGTCAAGTATCTATTTTGAAGTCTTGATCGATTTTGGGGGTTGGGAAGGATCAGGTGATGGTTTTGGGTGTGATTTGATTTTCGTCTAGAACATCAAAAATCCTTCAGGATGCTCCAAAATGACTCATCTATATCTATAATGATAGATCTTGATTAGTAGTATCTTTTTCTAGTACATGTCAAGTATCTATTTTGAAGTCTTGATCGATTTTGGGGTTGGGAAGGATCAGGTGATGGTTTTGGGTGTGATTTGATTTTCGTCTAGAACATCAAAAATCCTTCAGGATGCTCCAAAATGACTCATCTATATCTATAATGATAGATCTTGATTAGGAGTATCTTTTTCTAGTGCATGTCAAGTATCTATTTTGAAGTCTTGATCGATTTTGGGGGTTGGGAAGGATCAGGTGATGGTTTTGGGTGTGATTTGATTTTCGTCTAGAACATCAAAAATCCTTCAGGATGCTCCAAAATGACTCATCTATATCTATAATGATAGATCTTGATTAGGAGTATCTTTTTCTAGTACATGTCAAGTATCTATTTTGAAGTCTTGATCGATTTTGGGGGTTGGGAAGGATCAGGTGATGGTTTTGGGTGTGATTTGATTTTCGTCTAGAACATCAAAAATCCTTCAGGATGCTCCAAAATGACTCATCTATATCTATAATTATAGATCTTGATTAGGAGTATCTTTTTCTAGTACATGTCAAGTATCTATTTTGAAGTCTTGATCGATTTTGGGGGTTGGGAAGGATCAGGTGATGGTTTTGGGTGTGATTTGATTTTCGTCTAGAACATCAAAAATCCTTCAGGATGCTCCAAAATGACTCATCTATATCTATAATGATAGATCTTGATTAGGAGTATCTTTTTCTAGTACATGTCAAGTATCTATTTTGAAGTCTTGATCGATTTTGGGGGTTGGGAAAGATCAGGTGATGGTTTTGGGTGTGATTTGATTTTCGTCTAGAACATCAAAAATCCTTCAGGATGCTCCAAAATGACTCATCTATATCTATAATGATAGATCTTGATTAGGAGTATCTTTTTCTAGTACATGTCAAATATCTATTTTGAAGTCTTGATCGATTTTGGGGGTTGGGAAGGATCAGGTGATGGTTTTGGGTGTGATTTGATTTTCGTCTAGAACATCAAAAATCCTTCAGGATGCTCCAAAATGACTCATCTATATCTATAATGATAGATCTTGATTAGGAGTATCTTTTTCTAGTACATGTCAAGTATCTATTTTGAAGTCTTGATCGATAGAAAATAGAAATTCTCCTTGATCTAGCCAACTTGTGTTTAATTTCTGCTCCTGAGTTCTTTACATTTATTTCTAGTTAAAGTCTCTTTTAAATTCAGATTTTTAACATAATTTTTGCATAAATGCCTGATCTATTCAAAATCATTGTGTCATTAAATGTGTTTTACCTTATTTCTTTTAAATTGAACAAATTAAATTGTCATTTATTTCTATTCTGATTTAAATCTATCAAAAATCGAGTGCTTGAGTGATTTTTTTCTCAATTCTCATCGTCATCATCGTTGCCGTTAAAATATTCTTTCTCCATTTCTATTGTCTCTCTGGGTGAGTTGCAACATTATTAGTGTATGTTCTGCCAATGAAGCAAATTTGATGCTACACAACCTGTATCGGTTTCTTTTCATGCCGCAACAAGTTGCAATCTACACCTCCTGGACTCACTTCTCCTAAAGCTTTATTTAAATATAATTTCGATCAGTTGGTTCATGTATATGATATTGCTCATACTTTACGAATCACAGACACCAACCATAATTTTGAAGTACACTTATAACGAAATTTTCTTCTACGAATATTATTTTATTTTCTGAGTAAAACATCAAAATGTCTGAATGTGGAAAATGTTTAAAAATATGCGACTTTATGATTGATTCGATCATGTGCTATGGTAACTGTCATAGAACCTTCCATGTGGAGTGTATTAATGCTAACTATAGCTCTATTAAAACGTTGAGCAAGAACAAAGGCTTTTATTACTTTTGTAATGAATGTGATCCCTTTGTTCAGAAAAATATTACACGGGACCTTCTCTCCATAACGACAATGATTGAAAATCTTCAAAAACAATATAATCAGCTAAATATTAAAGTAGATGAAATATCGAATCATTCACATATTCAGCGAAAACAAACCAGGAGCGTAACAGCGATCTCAAAGTCTAACAATACAGCAACTAATAACCAGACAAATAAACGAAAATGCGATGAATTAGACACAACTTTACCTCAACCTCCAAATAAGAAATCATCTGAGGTGCCGAACTCATTGATCTCAAATGATACAAATAAATTTCATATTACCCCATCGATAATACCAGTTACCACTGTTGCAATGGCCTCATTATCAACTCCTGCAATAATTTCATCACCATCAGCATCAACATCTTTAGCATCGCCATCATCATCATCATCATCATCGTCATCATCATCATCATCGTCATCGTCATCATCTTCATCATCATCATCATCATCATCATCATCATCATCATCATCATCGTTATCATCATCATCACCAACCTTTTCGATACCACTTCAAACGGACTCTGTAAACAACAACAACAAAAACAACAACAACAACAACAACTACAACAACAACAACAACAACAACAACAATAACATCAACAACAACAACAACAACATCAACAACAACAACGAAATCATATCGCCAATTATATCCGGGCTTAAGGTTGTAGAGGGGCAAAAAGTGTTGTTTCTTTCTAAACTATCACCGTCAACTAATGCCCTTGATATCAAAAATTATCTTAAAGAAAAAGTGGGATCATTGTTCTTTAATGTTGAAAAAATTATTCACAGAAACTACACTAAATATTCGTCTTTTAAAATACGTGTTCCGGATTCAGTTTTCCATGTACTAAACTCGCCTTCGTTCTGGCCAATTGGTGTAATAATACACGAATTTGTTCATAAACAGAATAGTCAAGGAATACCCCAGAACCCTTTTCGTCAAATTCGGACAAAGTTGAATCAACATCTGAGCAGCTTAAACAAATATTAGTCTACTAGAACATGGTATTAAATCTAATCCAGATAGTTTCTGGAATTTCGTTAATAATAAAAGGAAAACATGTGGCTATCCGAATTCGATGTCAAATAATTCGTCAAGTAGTCATGATCCAAAGATTATTGCAAACATGTTTGCTAATCAATTCAAAGTAGCATTTGAAGAATCAGACTTTAATAATTCCTCTTCTTTTTCTTCTTCTTCTGACAGCTTTACTCATTTAAACGCAATTAATTTTGAAATAAGTGAAGACACAGTTGCTCAACATATTTTAAAACTCGATGAGTGCTTTACTCCAGGCCCCGATGGTGTTCCATCTTATATATTAAAAAAATGTGCTTCTTATTTGTCATATCCGTTATGTGTTCTCTTCAATGCATCCTTAAAAAGTTCAATTTTTCCTGTTATCTGGAAAAGTTCATTTATTATTCCCATACACAAAAAAGGCCCAAAGAATGAAATAATGAACTATAGGCCCATTGCGAAACTATCTGTGATACCTAAACTGTTTGAGTCAATTGTGAGTAATGTTCTTTCTTTTCATTGTAGTTCTCTTATTTGTGATAGCCAGCATGGCTTTGTCAAAAAGAGATCCACTGTAACTAATTTATTTAACTTCGTGTCATTTTGTCTAGATGTATTTGAAAAACGCGGGCAAGTTGATTGCGTATTTACTGACTTTAGTAAAGCCTTTGACAAGTTATGTCACAATACACTAATTCTAAAATTATACCATCTAGGATTTAACAACAATTTTATAAATTGGATTTCTTCATACTTAAAAAATCGTCGTTATTCTGTTTTGTTTCGTAATGAAAGTTCAATTCAATTTGTTGTCAATTCTGGCGTCCCTCAGGGCAGCCACCTAGGTCCTATTTTATTTGTTTTATTTATTAACGACTTGGTTTCAAACTTAAAAAACTCGTCTGTCCTTATTTATGCTGATGACATTAAGCTTTTCAAAAGTATAAAATCCTCCTCTGACTGTTTATTATTACAAGAAGACTTAACAATATTTAGGGAATGGTGCAATAAAAACCGACTTGTTTTAAATGTTGACAAATGTAAAACTATGAGTTTTACACGTAAAAAAATTCCGTTTTTGTACGACTATATGTTTGATTCTTGTCCGGTATGTAAAGTTTCTATGTTTTCTGACTTAGGTATTATTCTAGATCCCAAATTATCATTTAATGATCATTTAAGTTATATAATTAAGAAAGCCAATAGGGTTCTTGGATTCATTAAAAGATTCGGTCGTGATTTTCGGGATCCTTATGTTCTTAAACTTCTATTTATTTCGTTTGTTAGACCAATTTTAGAATACGGCTGTGTGGTATGGTCACCTTATTACTCAATACATGTTTCAAGAATTGAAGCGATCCAAAAAAGGTTTCTGCGTTTCTGTCTTCGGTCTCTTCCATGGGCAAGGGAAAATCTATTTCCTCCTTATTCTCAAAGACTAGCTTTGATCAGCCTCCCTTCTTTGACTAACCACAGAAAGTATTTACAATTTTGTTTTATTGTTGGGATTATTAATGGTTCGATATCATTACCATCAGTTCTAAGTAAATTAAATTTCAGTTTCAGTCGTGCAAGTTTAAGGCGACAGCAACCTATTATTCAAATATTTAGCAGATCAAACTATGGTGTATGTAGCCCTCTCAATCAGTTAATAACAATTTATAACGAATTTCATTTTTGTTTAGAATCTGTAAATGATAATATAAAATGTAAACAATTTAAACTTATGTTTTTCAACAATATTGTATAATAAATATAAATTATGATATTAGATATTATTAGATTATAAGAATTTTTTTAAATATTGTTAACGTTAGATTTTAACGAATTAAATAAATAAAATAAATTTTGGGGGTTGGGAAGGATCAGGTGATGGTTTTGGGTGTGATTTGATTTTCGTCTAGAACATCAAAAATCCTTCAGGATGCTCCAAAATGACTCATCTATATCTATAATGATAGATCTTGATTAGGAGTATCTTTTTCTAGTACATGTCAAGTATCTATTTTGAAGTCTTGATCGATTTTGGGGGTTGGGAAGGATCAGCTGATGGTTTTGGGTGTGATTTGATTTTCGTCTAGAACATCAAAAATCCTTCAGGATGCTCCAAAATGACTCATCTATATCTATAATGATAGATCTTGATTAGGAGTATCTTTTTCTAGTACATGTCAAGTATCTATTTTGAAGGAAGGATCAGGTGATGGTTTTGGGTGTGATTTGATTTTCGTCTAGAACATCAAACATCCTTCAGGATGCTCCAAAATGACTCATCTATATCTATAATTATAGATCTTGATTAGGAGTATCTTTTTCTAGTACATGTCAAGTATCTATTTTGAAGTCTTGATCGATTTTGGGGGTTGGGAAGGATCAGGTGATGGTTTTGGGTGTGATTTGATTTTCGTCTAGAACATCAAAAATCCTTCAGGATGCTCCAAAATGACTCATCTATATCTATAATGATAGATCTTGATTAGGAGTATCTTTTTCTAGTACATGTCAAGTATCTATTTTGAAGTCTTGATCGATTTTAGGGGTTGGGAAGGATCAGGTGATGGTTTTGGGTGTTATTTGATTTTCGTCTAGAACATCAAAAATCCTAATGACTCATCTATATCTATAATGATAGATCTTGATTAGGAGTATCTTTTTCTAGTACATGTCAAGTATCTATTTTGAAGTCTTGATCGATTTTGGGGGTTGGGAAGGATCAGGTGATGGTTTTGGGTGTGATTTGATTTTCGTCTAGAACATCAAAAATCCTTCAGGATGCTCCAAAATGACTCATCTATATCTATAATGATAGATCTTGATTAGGAGTATCTTTTTCTAGTACATGTCAAGTATCTATTTTGAAGTCTTGATCGATTTTGGGGGTTGGGAAGGATCAGGTGATGGTTTTGGGTGTGATTTGATTTTCGTCTAGAACATCAAAAATCCTTCAGGATGCTCCAAAATGACTCATCTATATCTATAATGATAGATCTTGATTAGGAGTATCTTTTTCTAGTACATGTCAAGTATCTATTTTGAAGTCTTGATCGATTTTGGGGGTTGGGAAGGATCAGGTGATGGTTTTGGGTGTGATTTGATTTTCGTCTAGAACATCAAAAATCCTTCAGGATGCTCCAAAATTACTCATCTATATCTATAATGATAGATCTTGATTAGGAGTATCTTTTTCTAGTACATGTCAAGTATCTATTTTGAAGTCTTGATCGATTTTGGGGGTTGGGAAGGATCAGGTGATGGTTTTGGGTGTGATTTGATTTTCGTCTAGAACATCAAAAATCCTTCAGGATGCTCCAAAATGACTCATCTATATCTATAATGATAGATCTTGATTAGGAGTATCTTTTTCTAGTACATGTCAAGTATCTATTTTGAAGTCTTGATCGATTTTGGGGGTTGGGAAGGATCAGGTGATGGTTTTGGGTGTGATTTGATTTTCGTCTAGAACATCAAAAATCCTTCAGGATGCTCCAAAATGACTCATCTATATCTATAATGATAGATCTTGATTAGGAGTATCTTTTTCTAGTACATGTCAAGTATCTATTTTGAAGTCTTGATCGATTTTGGGGGTTGGGAAGGATCAGGTGATGGTTTTGGGTGTGATTTGATTTTCGTCTAGAACATCAAAAATCATTCAGGATGCTCCAAAATGACTCATCTATATCTATAATGATAGATCTTGATTAGGAGTATCTTTTTCTAGTACATGTCAAGTATCTATTTTGAAGTCTTGATCGATTTTGGGGGTTGGGAAGGATCAGGTGATGGTTTTGGGTGTGATTTGATTTTCGTCTAGAACATCAAAAATCCTTCAGGATGCTCCAAAATGACTCATCTATATCTATAATGATAGATCTTGATTAGGAGTTTCTTTTTCTAGTACATGTCAAGTATCTATTTTGAAGTCTTGATCGATTTTGGGGGTTGGGAAGGATCAGGTGATGGTTTTGGGTGTGATTTGATTTTCGTCTAGAACATCAAAAATCCTTCAGGATGCTCCAAAATGACTCATCTATATCTATAATGATAGATCTTGATTAGGAGTATCTTTTTCTAGTACATGTCAAGTATCTATTTTGAAGTCTTGATCGATTTTGGGGGTTGGGAAGGATCAGGTGATGGTTTTGGGTGTGATTTGATTTTCGTCTAGAACATCAAAAATCCTTCAGGATGCTCCAAAATGACTCATCTATATCTATAATGATAGATCTTGATTAGGAGTATCTTTTTCTAGTACATGTCAAGTATCTATTTTGAAGTCTTGATCGATTTTGGGGGTTGGGAAGGATCAGGTGATGGTTTTGGGTGTGATTTGATTTTCGTCTAGAACATCAAAAATCCTTCAGGATGCTCCAAAATGACTCATCTATATCTATAATGATAGATCTTGATTAGGAGTATCTTTTTCTAGTACATGTCAAATATCTATTTTGAAGTCTTGATCGATTTTGGGGGTTGGGAAGGATCAGGTGATGGTTTTGGGTGTGATTTGATTTTCGTCTAGAACATCAAAAATCCTTCAGGATGCTCCAAAATGACTCATCTATATCTATAATGATAGATCTTGATTAGGAGTATCTTTTTCTAGTACATGTCAAGTATCTATTTTGAAGTCTTGATCGATTTTGGGGGTTGGGAAGGATCAGGTGATGGTTTTGGGTGTTATTTGATTTTCGTCTAGAACATCAAAAAATCCTTCAGGATGCTCCAAAATGACTCATCTATATCTATAATGATAGATCTTGATTAGGAGTATCTTTTTCTAGTACATGTCAAGTATCTATTTTGAAGCCTTGATCGATTTTGGGGGTTGGGAAGGATCAGGTGATGGTTTTGGGTGTGATTTGATTTTCGTCTCGAACATCAAAAATCCTTCAGGATGCTCCAAAATGACTCATCTATATCTATAATGATAGATCTTGATTAGGAGTATCTTTTTCTAGTACATGTCAAGTATCTATTTTGAAGTCTTGATCGATTTTGGGGGTTGGGAAGGATCAGGTGATGGTTTTGGGTGTGATTTGATTTTCGTCTAGAACATCAAAAATCCTTCAGGATGCTCCAAAATGACTCATCTATATCTATAATGATAGATCTTGATTAGGAGTATCTTTTTCTAGTACATGTCAAGTATCTATTTTGAAGTCTTGATCGATTTTAGGGGTTGGGAAGGATCAGGTGATGGTTTTGGGTGTGATTTGATTTTCGTCTAGAACATCAAAAATCCTTCAGGATGCTCCAAAATGACTCATCTATATCTATAATGATAGATCTTGATTAGGAGTATCTTTTTCTAGTACATGTCAAGTATCTATTTTGAAGTCTTGATCGATTTTGGGGGTTGGGAAGGATCAGGTGATGGTTTTGGGTGTGATTTGATTTTCGTCTAGAACATCAAAAATCCTTCAGGATGCTCCAAAATGACTCATCTATATCTATAATGATAGATCTTGATTAGGAGTATCTTTTTCTAGTACATGTCAAGTATCTATTTTGAAGTCTTGATCGATTTTGGGGGTTGGGAAGGATCAGGTGATGGTTTTGGGTGTGATTTGATTTTCGTCTAGAACATCAAAAATCCTTCAGGATGCTCCAAAATGACTCATCTATATCTATAATGATAGATCTTGATTAGGAGTATCTTTTTCTAGTACATGTCAAGTATCTATTTTGAAGTCTTGATCGATTTTGGGGGTTGGGAAGGATCAGGTGATGGTTTTGGGTGTGATTTGATTTTCGTCTAGAACATCAAAAATCCTTCAGGATGCTCCAAAATGACTCATCTATATCTATAATGATAGATCTTGATTAGGAGTATCTTTTTCTAGTACATGTCAAGTATCTATTTTGAAGTCTTGATCGATTTTGGGGGTTGGGAAGGATCAGGTGATGGTTTTGGGTGTGATTTGATTTTCGTCTAGAACATCAAAAATCCTTCAGGATGCTCCAAAATGACTCATCTATATCTATAATGATAGATCTTGATTAGGAGTATCTTTTTCTAGTACATGTCAAGTATCTATTTTGAAGTCTTGATCGATTTTGGGGGTTGGGAAGGATCAGGTGATGGTTTTGGGTGTGATTTGATTTTCGTCTAGAACATCAAAAATCCTTCAGGATGCTCCAAAATGACTCATCTATATCTATAATGATAGATCTTGATTAGGAGTATCTTTTTCTAGTACATGTCAAGTATCTATTTTGAAGTCTTGATCGATTTTGGGGGTTGGGAAGGATCAGGTGATGGTTTTGGGTGTGATTTGATTTTCGTCTAGAACATCAAAAATCCTTCAGGATGCTCCAAAATGACTCATCTATATCTATAATGATAGATCTTGATTAGGAGTATCTTTTTCTAGTACATGTCAAGTATCTATTTTGAAGTCTTGATCGATTTTGGGGGTTGGGAAGGATCAGGTGATGGTTTTGGGTGTGATTTGATTTTCGTCTAGAACATCAAAAATCCTTCAGGATGCTCCAAAATGACTCATCTATATCTATAATGATAGATCTTGATTAGGAGTATCTTTTTCTAGTACATGTCAAGTATCTATTTTGAAGTCTTGATCGATTTTGGGGGTTGGGAAGGATCAGGTGATGGTTTTGGGTGTGATTTGATTTTCGTCTAGAACATCAAAAATCCTTCAGGATGCTCCAAAATGACTCATCTATATCTATAATGATAGATCTTGATTAGGAGTATCTTTTTCTAGTACATGTCAAGTATCTATTTTGAAGTCTTGATCGATTTTGGGGGTTGGGAAGGATCAGGTGATGGTTTTGGGTGTGATTTGATTTTCGTCTAGAACATCAAAAATCCTTCAGGATGCTCCAAAATGACTCATCTATATCTATAATGATAGATCTTGATTAGGAGTATCTTTTTCTAGTACATGTCAAGTATCTATTTTGAAGTCTTGATCGATTTTGGGGGTTGGGAAGGATCAGGTGATGGTTTTGGGTGTGATTTGATTTTCGTCTAGAACATCAAAAATCCTTCAGGATGCTCCAAAATGACTCATCTATATCTATAATGATAGATCTTGATTAGGAGTATCTTTTTCTAGTACATGTCAAGTATCTATTTTGAAGTCTTGATCGATTTTGGGGGTTGGGAAGGATCAGGTGATGGTTTTGGGTGTGATTTGATTTTCGTCTAGAACATCAAAAATCCTTCAGGATGCTCCAAAATGACTCATCTATACCTATAATGATAGATCTTGATTAGGAGTATCTTTTTCTAGTACATGTCAAGTATCTATTTTGAAGTCTTGATCGATTTTGGGGGTTGGGAAGGATCAGGTGATGGTTTTGGGTGTGATTTGATTTTCGTCTAGAACATCAAAAATCCTTCAGGATGCTCCAAAATGACTCATCTATATCTATAATGATAGATCTTGATTAGGAGTATCTTTTTCTAGTACATGTCAAGTATCTATTTTGAAGTCTTGATCGATTTTGGGGGTTGGGAAGGATCAGGTGATGGTTTTGGGTGTGATTTGATTTTCGTCTAGAACATCAAAAATCCTTCAGGATGCTCCAAAATGACTCATCTATATCTATAATGATAGATCTTGATTAGGAGTATCTTTTTCTAGTACATGTCAAGTATCTATTTTGAAGACTTGATCGATTTTGGGGGTTGGGAAGGATCAGGTGATGGTTGTGGGTGTGATTTGATTTTCGTCTAGAACATCAAAAATCCTTCAGGATGCTCCAAAATGACTCATCTATATCTATAATGATAGATCTTGATTAGGAGTATCTTTTTCTAGTACATGTCAAGTATCTATTTTGAAGTCTTGATCGATTTTGGGGGTTGGGAAGGATCAGGTGATGGTTTTGGGTGTGATTTGATTTTCGTCTAGAACATCAAAAATCCTTCAGGATGCTCCAAAATGACTCATCTATATCTATAATGATAGATCTTGATTAGGAGTATCTTTTTCTAGTACATGTCAAGTATCTATTTTGAAGTCTTGATCGATTTTGGGGGTTGGGAAGGATCAGGTGATGGTTTTGGGTGTGATTTGATTTTCGTCTAGAACATCAAAAATCCTTCAGTATGCTCCAAAATGACTCATCTATATCTATAATGATAGATCTTGATTAGGAGTTTCTTTTTCTAGTACATGTCAAGTATCTATTTTGAAGTCTTGATCGATTTTGGGGGTTGGGAAGGATCAGGTGATGGTTTTGGGTGTGATTTGATTTTCGTCTAGAACATCAAAAATCCTTCAGGATGCTCCAAAATGACTCATCTATATCTATAATGATAGATCTTGATTAGGAGTATCTTTTTCTAGTACATGTCAAGTATCTATTTTGAAGTCTTGATCGATTTTGGGGGTTGGGAAGGATCAGGTGATGGTTTTGGGTGTGATTTGATTTTCGTCTAGAACATCAAAAATCCTTCAGGATGCTCCAAAATGACTCATCTATATCTATAATGCTAGATCTTGATTAGGAGTATCTTTTTCTAGTACATGTCAAGTATCTATTTTGAAGTCTTGATCGATTTTGGGGGTTGGGAAGGATCAGGTGATGGTTTTGGGTGTGATTTGATTTTCGTCTAGAACATCAAAAATCCTTCAGGATGCTCCAAAATGACTCATCTATATCTATAATGATAGATCTTGATTAGGAGTATCTTTTTCTAGTACATGTCAAGTATCTATTTTGAAGTCTTGATCGATTTTGGGGGTTGGGAAGGATCAGGTGATGGTTTTGGGTGTGATTTGATTTTCGTCTAGAACATCAAAAATCCTTCAGGATGCTCCAAAATGACTCATCTATACCTATAATGATAGATCTTGATTAGGAGTATCTTTTTCTAGTACATGTCAAGTATCTATTTTGAAGTCTTGATCGATTTTGGGGGTTGGGAAGGATCAGGTGATGGTTTTGGGTGTGATTTGATTTTCGTCTAGAACATCAAAAATCCTTCAGGATGCTCCAAAATGACTCATCTATATCTATAATGATAGATCTTGATTAGGAGTATCTTTTTCTAGTACATGTCAAGTATCTATTTTGAAGTCTTGATCGATTTTGGGGGTTGGGAAGGATCAGGTGATGGTTTTGGGTGTGATTTGATTTTCGTCTAGAACATCAAAAATCCTTCAGGATGCTCCAAAATGACTCATCTATATCTATAATGATAGATCTTGATTAGGAGTATCTTTTTCTAGTACATGTCAAGTATCTATTTTGAAGTCTTGATCGATTTTGGGGGTTGGGAAGGATCAGGTGATGGTTGTGGGTGTGATTTGATTTTCGTCTAGAACATCAAAAATCCTTCAGGATGCTCCAAAATGACTCATCTATATCTATAATGATAGATCTTGATTAGGAGTATCTTTTTCTAGTACATGTCAAGTATCTATTTTGAAGTCTTGATCGATTTTGGGGGTTGGGAAGGATCAGGTGATGGTTTTGGGTGTGATTTGATTTTCGTCTAGAACATCAAAAATCCTTCAGGATGCTCCAAAATGACTCATCTATATCTATAATGATAGATCTTGATTAGGAGTATCTTTTTCTAGTACATGTCAAGTATCTATTTTGAAGTCTTGATCGGTTTTGGGGGTTGGGAAGGATCAGGTGATGGTTTTGGGTGTGATTTGATTTTCGTCTAGAACATCAAAAATCCTTCAGGATGCTCCAAAATGACTCATCTATATCTATAATGATAGATCTTGATTAGGAGTTTCTTTTTCTAGTACATGTCAAGTATCTATTTTGAAGTCTTGATCGATTTTGGGGGTTGGGAAGGATCAGGTGATGGTTTTGGGTGTGATTTGATTTTCGTCTAGAACATCAAAAATCCTTCAGGATGCTCCAAAATGACTCATCTATATCTATAATGATAGATCTTGATTAGGAGTATCTTTTTCTAGTACATGTCAAGTATCTATTTTGAAGTCTTGATCGATTTTGGGGGTTGGGAAGGATCAGGTGATGGTTTTGGGTGTGATTTGATTTTCGTCTAGAACATCAAAAATCCTTCAGGATGCTCCAAAATGACTCATCTATATCTATAATGATAGATCTTGATTAGGAGTTTCTTTTTCTAGTACATGTCAAGTATCTATTTTGAAGTCTTGATCGATTTTGGGGGTTGGGAAGGATCAGGTGATGGTTTTGGGTGTGATTTGATTTTCGTCTAGAACATCAAAAATCCTTCAGGATGCTCCAAAATGACTCATCTATATCTATAATGATAGATCTTGATTAGGAGTATCTTTTTCTAGTACATGTCAAGTATCTATTTTGAAGTCTTGATCGATTTTGGGGGTTGGGAAGGATCAGGTGATGGTTTTGGGTGTGATTTGATTTTCGTCTAGAACATCAAAAATCCTTCAGGATGCTCCAAAATGACTCATCTATATCTATAATGATAGATCTTGATTAGGAGTATCTTTTTCTAGTACATGTCAAGTATCTATTTTGAAGTCTTGATCGATTTTGGGGGTTGGGAAGGATCAGGTGATGGTTTTGGGTGTGATTTGATTTTCGTCTAGAACATCAAAAATCCTTCAGGATGCTCCAAAATGACTCATCTATATCTATAATGATAGATCTTGATTAGGAGTATCTTTTTCTAGTACATGTCAAGTATCTATTTTGAAGTCTTGATCGATTTTGGGGGTTGGGAAGGATCAGGTGATGGTTTTGGGTGTGATTTGATTTTCGTCTAGAACATCAAAAATCCTTCAGGATGCTCCAAAATGACTCATCTATACCTATAATGATAGATCTTGATTAGGAGTATCTTTTTCTAGTACATGTCAAGTATCTATTTTGAAGTCTTGATCGATTTTGGGGGTTGGGAAGGATCAGGTGATGGTTTTGGGTGTGATTTGATTTTCGTCTAGAACATCAAAAATCCTTCAGGATGCTCCAAAATGACTCATCTATATCTATAATGATAGATCTTGATTAGGAGTATCTTTTTCTAGTACATGTCAAGTATCTATTTTGAAGTCTTGATCGATTTTGGGGGTTGGGAAGGATCAGGTGATGGTTTTGGGTGTGATTTGATTTTCGTCTAGAACATCAAAAATCCTTCAGGATGCTCCAAAATGACTCATCTATATCTATAATGATAGATCTTGATTAGGAGTATCTTTTTCTAGTACATGTCAAGTATCTATTTTGAAGTCTTGATCGATTTTGGGGGTTGGGAAGGATCAGGTGATGGTTTTGGGTGTGATTTGATTTTCGTCTAGAACATCAAAAATCCTTCAGGATGCTCCAAAATGACTCATCTATACCTATAATGATAGATCTTGATTAGGAGTATCTTTTTCTAGTACATGTCAAGTATCTATTTTGAAGTCTTGATCGATTTTGGGGGTTGGGAAGGATCAGGTGATGGTTTTGGGTGTGATTTGATTTTCGTCTAGAACATCAAAAATCCTTCAGGATGCTCCAAAATGACTCATCTATATCTATAATGATAGATCTTGATTAGGAGTATCTTTTTCTAGTACATGTCAAGTATCTATTTCGAAGTCTTGATCGATTTTGGGGGTTGGGAAGGATCAGGTGATGGTTTTGGGTGTGATTTGATTTTCGTCTAGAACATCAAAAATCCTTCAGGATGCTCCAAAATGACTCATCTATATCTATAATGATAGATCTTGATTAGGAGTATCTTTTTCTAGTACATGTCAAGTATCTATTTTGAAGTCTTGATCGATTTTGGGGGTTGGGAAGGATCAGGTGATGGTTGTGGGTGTGATTTGATTTTCGTCTAGAACATCAAAAATCCTTCAGGATGCTCCAAAATGACTCATCTATATCTATAATGATAGATCTTGATTAGGAGTATCTTTTTCTAGTACATGTCAAGTATCTATTTTGAAGTCTTGATCGATTTTGGGGGTTGGGAAGGATCAGGTGATGGTTTTGGGTGTGATTTGATTTTCGTCTAGAACATCAAAAATCCTTCAGGATGCTCCAAAATGACTCATCTATATCTATAATGATAGATCTTGATTAGGAGTATCTTTTTCTAGTACATGTCAAGTATCTATTTTGAAGTCTTGATCGGTTTTGGGGGTTGGGAAGGATCAGGTGATGGTTTTGGGTGTGATTTGATTTTCGTCTAGAACATCAAAAATCCTTCAGGATGCTCCAAAATGACTCATCTATATCTATAATGATAGATCTTGATTAGGAGTTTCTTTTTCTAGTACATGTCAAGTATCTATTTTGAAGTCTTGATCGATTTTGGGGGTTGGGAAGGATCAGGTGATGGTTTTGGGTGTGATTTGATTTTCGTCTAGAACATCAAAAATCCTTCAGGATGCTCCAAAATGACTCATCTATATCTATAATGATAGATCTTGATTAGGAGTATCTTTTTCTAGTACATGTCAAGTATCTATTTTGAAGTCTTGATCGATTTTGGGGGTTGGGAAGGATCAGGTGATGGTTTTGGGTGTGATTTGATTTTCGTCTAGAACATCAAAAATCCTTCAGGATGCTCCAAAATGACTCATCTATATCTATAATGATAGATCTTGATTAGGAGTTTCTTTTTCTAGTACATGTCAAGTATCTATTTTGAAGTCTTGATCGATTTTGGGGGTTGGGAAGGATCAGGTGATGGTTTTGGGTGTGATTTGATTTTCGTCTAGAACATCAAAAATCCTTCAGGATGCTCCAAAATGACTCATCTATATCTATAATGATAGATCTTGATTAGGAGTATCTTTTTCTAGTACATGTCAAGTATCTATTTTGAAGTCTTGATCGATTTTGGGGGTTGAGAAGGATCAGGTGATGGTTTTGGGTGTGATTTGATTTTCGTCTAGAACATCAAAAATCCTTCAGGATGCTCCAAAATGACTCATCTATATCTATAATGATAGATCTTGATTAGGAGTATCTTTTTCTAGTACATGTCAAGTATCTATTTTGAAGTCTTGATCGATTTTGGGGGTTGGGAAGGATCAGGTGATGGTTTTGGGTGTGATTTGATTTTCGTCTAGAACATCAAAAATCCTTCAGGATGCTCCAAAATGACTCATCTATATCTATAATGATAGATCTTGATTAGGAGTATCTTTTTCTAGTACATGTCAAGTATCTATTTTGAAGTCTTGATCGATTTTGGGGGTTGGGAAGGATCAGGTGATGGTTTTGGGTGTGATTTGATTTTCGTCTAGAACATCAAAAATCCTTCAGGATGCTCCAAAATGACTCATCTATACCTATAATGATAGATCTTGATTAGGAGTATCTTTTTCTAGTACATGTCAAGTATCTATTTTGAAGTCTTGATCGATTTTGGGGGTTGGGAAGGATCAGGTGATGGTTTTGGGTGTGATTTGATTTTCGTCTAGAACATCAAAAATCCTTCAGGATGCTCCAAAATGACTCATCTATATCTATAATGATAGATCTTGATTAGGAGTATCTTTTTCTAGTACATGTCAAGTATCTATTTTGAAGTCTTGATCGATTTTGGGGGTTGGGAAGGATCAGGTGATGGTTTTGGGTGTGATTTGATTTTCGTCTAGAACATCAAAAATCCTTCAGGATGCTCCAAAATGACTCATCTATATCTATAATGATAGATCTTGATTAGGAGTATCTTTTTCTAGTACATGTCAAGTATCTATTTTGAAGTCTTGATCGATTTTGGGGGTTGGGAAGGATCAGGTGATGGTTGTGGGTGTGATTTGATTTTCGTCTAGAACATCAAAAATCCTTCAGGATGCTCCAAAATGACTCATCTATATCTATAATGATAGATCTTGATTAGGAGTATCTTTTTCTAGTACATGTCAAGTATCTATTTTGAAGTCTTGATCGATTTTGGGGGTTGGGAAGGATCAGGTGATGGTTTTGGGTGTGATTTGATTTTCGTCTAGAACATCAAAAATCCTTCAGGATGCTCCAAAATGACTCATCTATATCTATAATGATAGATCTTGATTAGGAGTATCTTTTTCTAGTACATGTCAAGTATCTATTTTGAAGTCTTGATCGGTTTTGGGGGTTGGGAAGGATCAGGTGATGGTTTTGGGTGTGATTTGATTTTCGTCTAGAACATCAAAAATCCTTCAGGATGCTCCAAAATGACTCATCTATATCTATAATGATAGATCTTGATTAGGAGTTTCTTTTTCTAGTACATGTCAAGTATCTATTTTGAAGTCTTGATCGATTTTGGGGGTCGGGAAGGATCAGGTGATGGTTTTGGGTGTGATTTGATTTTCGTCTAGAACATCAAAAATCCTTCAGGATGCTCCAAAATGACTCATCTATATCTATAATGATAGATCTTGATTAGGAGTATCTTTTTCTAGTACATGTCAAGTATCTATTTTGAAGTCTTGATCGATTTTGGGGGTTGGGAAGGATCAGGTGATGGTTTTGGGTGTGATTTGATTTTCGTCTAGAACATCAAAAATCCTTCAGGATGCTCCAAAATGACTCATCTATATCTATAATGATAGATCTTGATTAGGAGTATCTTTTTCTAGTACATGTCAAGTATCTATTTTGAAGTCTTGATCGATTTTGGGGGTTGGGAAGGATCAGGTGATGGTTTTGGGTGTGATTTGATTTTCGTCTAGAACATCAAAAATCCTTCAGGATGCTCCAAAATGACTCATCTATATCTATAATGATAGATCTTGATTAGGAGTATCTTTTTCTAGTACATGTCAAGTATCTATTTTGAAGTCTTGATCGATTTTGGGGGTTGGGAAGGGTCAGGTGATGGTTTTGGGTGTGATTTGATTTTCATCTAGAACATCAAAAATCCTTTAGGATGCTCCAAAATGACTCATCTATATCTATAATGATAGATCTTGATTAGGAGTATCTCTTTCTAGTACATGTCAAGTATCTATTTTGAAGTCTTGATCGATTTTGGGGGTTGGGAAGGATCAGGTGATGGTTTTGGGTGTGATTTGATTTTCGTCTAGAACATCAAAAATCCTTCAGGATGCTCCAAAATGACTCATCTATATCTATAATGATAGATCTTGATTAGAAGTATCTTTTTCTAGTACATGTCAAGTATCTATTTTGAAGTCTTGATCGATTTTGGGGGTTGGGAAGGATCAGGTGATGGTTTTGGGTGTGATTTGATTTTCGTCTAGAACATCAAAAATCCTTCAGGATGCTCCAAAATGACTCATCTATATCTATAATGATAGATCTTGATTAGGAGTATCTTTTTCTAGTACATGTCAAGTATCTATTTTGAAGTCTTGATCGATTTTGGGGGTTGGGAAGGATCAGGTGATGGTTTTGGGTGTGATTTGATTTTCGTCTAGAACATCAAAAATCCTTCAGGATGCTCCAAAATGACTCATCTATATCTATAATGATAGATCTTGATTAGGAGTATCTTTTTCTAGTACATGTCAAGTATCTATTTTGAAGTCTTGATCGATTTTGGGGGTTGGGAAGGATCAGGTGATGGTTTTGGGTGTGATTTGATTTTCGTCTAGAACATCAAAAATCCTTCAGGATGCTCCAAAATGACTCATCTATATCTATAATGATAGATCTTGATTAGGAGTATCTTTTTCTAGTACATGTCAAGTATCTATTTTGAAGTCTTGATCGATTTTGGGGGTTGGGAAGGATCAGGTGATGGTTTTGGGTGTGATTTGATTTTCGTCTAGAACATCAAAAATCCTTCAGGATGCTCCAAAATGACTCATCTATATCTATAATGATAGATCTTGATTAGGAGTATCTTTTTCTAGTACATGTCAAGTATCTATTTTGAAGTCTTGATCGATTTTGGGGGTTGGGAAGGATCAGGTGATGGTTTTGGGTGTGATTTGATTTTCGTCTAGAACATCAAAAATCCTTCAGGATGCTCCAAAATGACTCATCTATATCTATAATGATAGATCTTGATTAGGAGTATCTTTTTCTAGTACATGTCAAGTATCTATTTTGAAGTCTTGATCGATTTTGGGGGTTGGGAAGGATCAGGTGATGGTTTTGGGTGTGATTTGATTTTCGTCTAGAACATCAAAAATCCTTCAGGATGCTCCAAAATGACTCATCTATATCTATAATGATAGATCTTGATTAGGAGTATCTTTTTCTAGTACATGTCAAGTATCTATTTTGAAGTCTTGATCGATTTTGGGGGTTGGGAAGGATCAGGTGATGGTTTTGGGTGTGATTTGATTTTCGTCTAGAACATCAAAAATCCTTCAGGATGCTCCAAAATGACTCATCTATATCTATAATGATAGATCTTGATTAGGAGTATCTTTTTCTAGTACATGTCAAGTATCTATTTTGAAGTCTTGATCGATTTTGGGGGTTGGGAAGGATCAGGTGATGGTTTTGGGTGTGATTTGATTTTCGTCTAGAACATCAAAAATCCTTCAGGATGCTCCAAAATGACTCATCTATATCTATAATGATAGATCTTGATTAGGAGTATCTTTTTCTAGTACATGTCAAGTATCTATTTTGAAGTCTTGATCGATTTTGGGGGTTGGGAAGGATCAGGTGATGGTTTTGGGTGTGATTTGATTTTCGTCTAGAACATCAAAAATCCTTCAGGATGCTCCAAAATGACTCATCTATATCTATAATGATAGATCTTGATTAGGAGTATCTTTTTCTAGTACATGTCAAGTATCTATTTTGAAGTCTTGATCGATTTTGGGGGTTGGGAAGGATCAGGTGATGGTTTTGGGTGTGATTTGATTTTCGTCTAGAACATCAAAAATCCTTCAGGATGCTCCAAAATGACTCATCTATATCTATAATGATAGATCTTGATTAGGAGTATCTTTTTCTAGTACATGTCAAGTATCTATTTTGAAGTCTTGATCGATTTTGGGGGTTGGGAAGGATCAGGTGATGGTTTTGGGTGTGATTTGATTTTCGTCTAGAACATCAAAAATCCTTCAGGATGCTCCAAAATGACTCATCTATATCTATAATGATAGATCTTGATTAGGAGTATCTTTTTCTAGTACATGTCAAGTATCTATTTTGAAGTCTTGATCGATTTGGGGGGTTGGGAAGGATCAGGTGATGGTTTTGGGTGTGATTTGATTTTCGTCTAGAACATCAAAAATTCTTCAGGATGCTCCAAAATGACTCATCTATATCTATAATGATAGATCTTGATTAGGAGTATCTTTTTCTAGTACATGTCAAGTATCTATTTTGAAGTCTTGATCGATTTTGGGGGTTGGGAAGGATCAGGTGATGGTTTTGGGTGTGATTTGATTTTCGTCTAGAACATCAAAAATCCTTCAGGATGCTCCAAAATGACTCATCTATATCTATAATGATAGATCTTGATTAGGAGTATCTTTTTCTAGTACATGTCAAGTATCTATTTTGAAGTCTTGATCGATTTTGGGGGTTGGGAAGGATCAGGTGATGGTTTTGGGTGTGATTTGATTTTCGTCTAGAACATCAAATATCCTTCAGGATGCTCCAAAATGACTCATCTATATCTATAATTATAGATCTTGATTAGGAGTATCTTTTTCTAGTACATGTCAAGTATCTATTTTGATGTCTTGATCGATTTTGGGGGTTGGGAAGGATCAGGTGATGGTTTTAGGTGTGATTTGATTTTCGTCTAGAACATCAAAAATCCTTCAGGATGCTCCAAAATGACTCATCTATATCTATAATGATAGATCTTGATTAGGAGTATCTTTTTCTAGTACATGTCAAGTATCTATTTTGAAGTCTTGATCGATTTTGGGGGTTGGGAAGGATCAGGTGATGGTTTTGGGTGTGATTTGATTTTCGTCTAGAACATCAAAAATCCTTCAGGATGCTCCAAAATGACTCATCTATATCTATAATGATAGATCATGATTAGGAGTATCTTTTTCTAGTACATGTCAAGTATCTATTTTGAAGTCTTGATCGATTTTGGGGGTTGGGAAGGATCAGGTGATGGTTTTGGGTGTGATTTGATTTTCGTCTAGAACATCAAAAATCCTTCAGGATGCTCCAAAATGACTCATCTATATCTATAATGATAGATCTTGATTAGGAGTATCTTTTTCTAGTACATGTCAAGTACCTATTTTGAAGTCTTGATCGATTTTGGGGGTTGGGAAGGATCAGGTGATGGTTTTGGGTGTGATTTGATTTTCGTCTAGAACATCAAAAATCCTTCAGGATGCTCCAAAATGACTCATCTATATCTATAATGATAGATCTTGATTAGGAGTATCTTTTTCTAGTACATGTCAAGTATCTATTTTGAAGTCTTGATCGATTTTGGGGGTTGGGAAGGATCAGGTGATGGTTTTGGGTGTGATTTGATTTTCGTCTAGAACATCAAAAATCCTTCAGGATGCTCCAAAATGACTCATCTATATCTATAATGATAGATCTTGATTAGGAGTATCTTTTTCTAGTACATGTCAAGTATCTATTTTGAAGTCTTGATCGATTTTGGGGGTTGGGAAGGATCAGGTGATGGTTTTGGGTGTGATTTGATTTTCGTCTAGAACATCAAAAATCCTTCAGGATGCTCCAAAATGACTCATCTATATCTATAATGATAGATCTTGATTAGGAGTATCTTTTTCTAGTACATGTCAAGTATCTATTTTGAAGTCTTGATCGATTTTGGGGGTTGGGAAGGATCAGGTGATGGTTTTGGGTGTGATTTGATTTTCGTCTAGAACATCAAAAATCCTTCAGGATGCTCCAAAATGACTCATCTATATCTATAATGATAGATCTTGATTAGGAGTATCTTTTTCTAGTACATGTCAAGTATCTATTTTGAAGTCTTGATCGATTTTGGGGGTTGGGAAGGATCAGGTGATGGTTTTGGGTGTGATTTGATTTTCGTCTAGAACATCAAAAATCCTTCAGGATGCTCCAAAATGACTCATCTATATCTATAATGATAGATCTTGATTAGGAGTATCTTTTTCTAGTACATGTCAAGTATCTATTTTGAAGTCTTGATCGATTTTGGGGGTTGGGAAGGATCAGGTGATGGTTTTGGGTGTGATTTGATTTTCGTCTAGAACATCAAAAATCCTTCAGGATGCTCCAAAATGACTCATCTATATCTACAATGATAGATCTTGATTAGGAGTATCTTTTTCTAGTACATGTCAAGTATCTATTTTGAAGTCTTGATCGATTTTGGGGGTTGGGAAGGATCAGGTGATGGTTTTGGGTGTGATTTGATTTTCGTCTAGAACATCAAAAATCCTTCAGGATGCTCCAAAATGACTCATCTATATCTATAATGATAGATCTTGATTAGGAGTATCTTTTTCTAGTACATGTCAAGTATCTATTTTGAAGTCTTGATCGATTTTGGGGGTTGGGAAGGATCAGGTGATGGTTTTGGGTGTGATTTGATTTCGTCTAGAACATCAAAAATCCTTCAGGATGCTCCAAAATGACTCATCTATATCTATAATGATAGATCTTGATTAGGAGTATCTTTTTCTAGTACATGTCAAGTATCTATTTTGAAGTCTTGATCGATTTTGGGGGTTGGGAAGGATCAGGTGATGGTTTTGGGTGTGATTTGATTTTCGTCTAGAACATCAAAAATCCTTCAGGATGCTCCAAAATGACTCATCTATATCTATAATGATAGATCTTGATTAGGAGTATCTTTTTCTAGTACATGTCAAGTATCTATTTTGAAGTCTTGATCGATTTTGGGGGTTGGGAAGGATGAGGTGATGGTTTTGGGTGTGATTTGATTTTCGTCTAGAACATCAAAAATCCTTCAGGATGCTCCAAAATGACTCATCTATATCTATAATGATAGATCTTGATTAGGAGTATCTTTTTCTAGTACATGTCAAGTATCTATTTTGAAGTCTTGATCGATTTTGGGGGTTGGGAAGGATCAGGTGATGGTTTTGGGTGTGATTTGATTTTCGTCTAGAACATCAAAAATCCTTCAGGATGCTCCAAAATGACTCATCTATTTCTGATAGATCTTGATTAGGAGTATCTTTTTCTGGTACATGTCAAGTATCTATTTTGAAGTCTTGATCGATTTTGGGGGTTGGGAAGGATCAGGTGATGGTTTTGGGTGTGATTTGATTTTCGTCTAGAACATCAAAAATCCTTCAGGATGCTCCAAAATGACTCATCTATATCTATAATTTAATTATAGATCTTGATTAGGAGTATCTTTTTCTAGTACATGTCAATTATCTATTTTGAAGTTTTGATCGATTTTGGGGGTTGGGAAGGATCAGGTGATGGTTTTGGGTGTGATTTGATTTTCGTCTAGAACATCAAAAATCCTTCAGGATGCTCCAAAATGACTCATCTATATCTATAATGATAGATCTTGATTAGGAGTATCTTTTTCTAGTACATGTCAAGTATCTATTTTGAAGTCTTGATCGATTTTGGGGGTTGGGAAGGATCAGGTGATGGTTTTGGGTGTGATTTGATTTTCGTCTAGAACATCAAAAATCCTTCAGGATGCTCCAAAATGACTCAACTATATCTATAATGATAGATCTTGATTAGGAGTATCTTTTTCTAGTACATGTCAAGTATCTATTTTGAAGTCTTGATCGATTTTGGGGGTTGGGAAGGATCAGGTGATGGTTTTGGGTGTGATTTGATTTTCGTCTAGAACATCAAAAATCCTTCAGGATGCTCCAAAATGACTCATCTATATCTATAATGATAGATCTTGATTAGGAGTATCTTTTTCTAGTACATGTCAAGTATCTATTTTGAAGTCTTGATCGATTTTGGGGGTTGGGAAGGATCAGGTGATGGTTTTGGGTGTGATTTGATTTTCGTCTAGAACATCAAAAATCCTTCAGGATGCTCCAAAATGACTCATCTATATCTATAATGATAGATCTTGATTAGGAGTATCTTTTTCTAGTACATGTCAAGTATCTATTTTGAAGTCTTGATCGATTTTGGGGGTTGGGAAGGATCAGGTGATGGTTTTGGGTGTGATTTGATTTTCGTCTAGAACATCAAAAATCCTTCAGGATGCTCCAAAATGACTCATCTATATCTATAATGATAGATCTTGATTAGGAGTATCTTTTTCTAGTACATGTCAAGTATCTATTTTGAAGTCTTGATCGATTTTGGGGGTTGGGAAGGATCAGGTGATGGTTTTGGGTGTGATTTGATTTTCGTCTAGAACATCAAAAATCCTTCAGGATGCTCCAAAATGACTCATCTATATCTATAACGATAGATCTTGATTAGGAGTATCTTTTTCTAGTACATGTCAAGTATCTATTTTGAAGTCTTGATCGATTTTGGGGGTTGGGAAGGATCAGGTGATGGTTTTGGGTGTGATTTGATTTTCGTCTAAAACATCAAAAATCCTTCAGGATGCTCCAAAATGACTCATCTATATCTATAATGATAGATCTTGATTAGGAGTATCTTTTTCTAGTACATGTCAAGTATCTATTTTGAAGTCTTGATCGATTTTGGAGGTTGGGAAGGATCAGGTGATGGTTTTGGGTGTGATTTGATTTTCGTCTAGAACATCAAAAATCCTTCAGGATGCTCCAAAATGACTCATCTATATCTATAATGATAGATCTTGATTAGGAGTATCTTTTTCTAGTACATGTCAAGTATCTATTTTGAAGTCTTGATCGATTTTGGGGGTTGGGAAGGATCAGGTGATGGTTTTGGGTGTGATTTGATTTTCGTCTAGAACATCAAAAATCCTTCAGGATGCTCCAAAACGACTCATCTATATCTATAATGATAGATCTTGATTAGGAGTATCTTTTTCTAGTACATGTCAAGTATCTATTTTGAAGTCTTGATCGATTTTGGGGGTCGGGAAGGATCAGGTGATGGTTTTGGGTGTGATTTGATTTTCGTCTAGAACATCAAAAATCCTTCAGGATGCTCCAAAATGACTCATCTATATCTATAATGATAGATCTTGATTAGGAGTATCTTTTTCTAGTACATGTCAAGTATCTATTTTGAAGTCTTGATCGATTTTGGGGGTTGGGAAGGATCAGGTGATGGTTTTGGGTGTGATTTGATTTTCGTCTAGAACATCAAAAATCCTTCAGGATGCTCCAAAATGACTCATCTATATCTATAATGATAGATCTTGATTAGGAGTATCTTTTTCTAGTACATGTCAAGTATCTATTTTGAAGTCTTGATCGATTTTGGGGGTTGGGAAGGATCAGGTGATGGTTTTGGGTGTGATTTGATTTTCGTCTAGAACATCAAAAATCCTTCAGAATGCTCCAAAATGACTCATCTATATCTATAATTATAGATCTTGATTAGGAGTATCTTTTTCTAGTACATGTCAAGTATCTATTTTGAAGTCTTGATGGATTTTGGGGGTTGGGAAGGATCAGGTGATGGTTTTGGGTGTGATTTGATTTTCGTCTAGAACATCAAAAATCCTTCAGGATGCTCCAAAATGACTCATCTATATCTATAATGATAGATCTTGATTAGGAGTATCTTTTTCTAGTACATGTCAAGTATCTATTTTGAAGTCTTGATCGATTTTGGGGGTTGGGAAGGATCAGGTGATGGTTTTGGGTGTGATTTGATTTTCGTCTAGAACATCAAAAATCCTTCAGGATGCTCCAAAATGACTCATCTATATCTATAATGATAGATCTTGATTAGGAGTATCTTTTTCTAGTACATGTCAAGTATCTATTTTGAAGTCTTGATCGATTTTGGGGGTTGGGAAGGATCAGGTGATGGTTTTGGGTGTGATTTGATTTTCGTCTAGAACATCAAAAATCCTTCAGGATGCTCCAAAATGACTCATCTATATCTATAATGATAGATCTTGATTAGGAGTATCTTTTTCTAGTACATGTCAAGTATCTATTTTGAAGTCTTGATCGATTTTGGGGGTTGGGAAGGATCAGGTGATGGTTTTGGGTGTGATTTGATTTTCGTCTAGAACATCAAAAATCCTTCAGGATGCTCCAAAATGACTCATCTATATCTATAATTATAGATCTTGATTAGGAGTATCTTTTTCTAGTACATGTCAAGTATCTATTTTGAAGTCTTGATCGATTTTGGGGGTTGGGAAGGATCAGGTGATGGTTTTGGGTGTGATTTGATTTTCGTCTAGAACATCAAAAATCCTTCAGGATGCTCCAAAATGACTCATCTATATCTATAATGATAGATCTTGATTAGGAGTATCTTTTTCTAGTACATGTCAAGTATCTATTTTGAAGTCTTGATCGATTTTGGGGGTTGGGAAGGATCAGGTGATGGTTTTGGGTGTGATTTGATTTTCGTCTAGAACATCAAAAATCCTTCAGGATGCTCCAAAATGACTCATCCATATCTATAATGATAGATCTTGATTAGGAGTATCTTTTTCTAGTACATGTCAAGTATCTATTTTGAAGTCTTGATCGATTTTGGGGGTTGGGAAGGATCAGGTGATGGTTTTGGGTGTGATTTGATTTTCGTCTAGAACATCAAAAATCCTTCAGGATGCTCCAAAATGACTCATCTATATCTATAATGATAGATCTTGATTAGGAGTATCTTTTTCTAGTACATGTCAAGTATCTATTTTGAAGTCTTGATCGATTTTGGGGGTTGGGAAGGATCAGGTGATGGTTTTGGGTGTGATTTGATTTTCATCTAGAACATCAAAAATCCTTCAGGATGCTCCAAAATGACTCATCTATATCTATAATGATAGATCTTGATAAGGAGTATCTTTTTCTAGTACATGTCAAGTATCTATTTTGAAGTCTTGATCGATTTTGGGGGTTGGGAAGGATCAGGTGATGGTTTTGGGTGTGATTTGATTTTCGTCTAGAACATCAAAAATCCTTCAGGATGCTCCAAAATGACTCATCTATATCTATAATGATAGATCTTGATTAGGAGTATCTTTTTCTAGTACATGTCAAGTATCTATTTTGAAGTCTTGATCGATTTTGGGGGTTGGGAAGGATCAGGTGATGGTTTTGGGTGTGATTTGATTTTCGTCTAGAACATCAAAAATCCTTCAGGATGCTCCAAAATGACTCATCTATATCTATAATGATAGATCTTGATTAGGAGTATCTTTTTCTAGTACATGTCAAGTATCTATTTTGAAGTCTTGATCGATTTTGGGGGTTGGGAAGGATCAGGTGATGGTTTTGGGTGTGATTTGATTTTCGTCTAGAACATCAAAAATCCTTCAGGATGCTCCAAAATGACTCATCTATATCTATAATGATAGATCTTGATTAGGAGTATCTTTTTCTGGTACATGTCAAGTATCTATTTTGAAGTCTTGATCGATTTTGGGGGTTGGGAAGGATCAGGTGATGGTTTTGGGTGTGATTTGATTTTCGTCTAGAACATCAAAAATCCTTTAGGATGCTCCAAAATGACTCATCTATATCTATAATGATAGATCTTGATTAGGAGTATCTTTTTCTAGTACATGTCAAGTATCTATTTTGAAGTCTTGATCGATTTTGGGGGTTGGGAAGGATCAGGTGATGGTTTTGGGTGTGATTTGATTTTCGTCTAGAACATCAAAAATCCTTCAGGATGCTCCAAAATGACTCATCTATATCTATAATGATAGATCTTGATTAGGAGTATCTTTTTCTAGTACATGTCAAGTATCTATTTTGAAGTCTTGATCGATTTTGGGGGTTGGGAAGGATCAGGTGATGGTTTTGGGTGTGATTTGATTTTCGTCTAGAACATCAAAAATCCTTCAGGATGCTCCAAAATGACTCATCTATATCTATAATTATAGATCTTGATTAGGAGTATCTTTTTCTGGTACATGTCAAGTATCTATTTTGAAGTCTTGATCGATTTTGGGGGTTGGGAAGGATCAGGTGATGGTTTTGGGTGTGATTTGATTTTCGTCTAGAACATCAAAAATCCTTCAGGATGCTCCAAAATGACTCATCTATATCTATAATGATAGATCTTGATTAGGAGTATCTTTTTCTAGTACATGTCAAGTATCTATTTTGAAGTCTTGATCGATTTTGGGGGTTGGGAAGGATCAGGTGATGGTTTTGGGTGTGATTTGATTTTCGTCTAGAACATCAAAAATCCTTCAGGATGCTCCAAAATGACTCATCTATATCTATAATGATAGATCTTGATTAGGAGTATCTTTTTCTAGTGCATGTCAAGTATCTATTTTGAAGTCTTGATCGATTTTGGGGGTTGGGAAGGATCAGGTGATGGTTTTGGGTGTGATTTGATTTTCGTCTAGAACATCAAAAATCCTTCAGGATGCTCCAAAATGACTCATCTATATCTATAATTATAGATCTTGATTAGGAGTATCTTTTTCTAGTACATGTCAAGTATCTATTTTGAAGTCTTGATCGATTTTGGGGGTTGGGAAGGATCAGGTGATGGTTTTGGGAGTGATTTGATTTTCGTCTAGAACATCAAAAATCCTTCAGGATGCTCCAAAATGACTCATCTATATCTATAATGATAGATCTTGATTAGGAGTATCTTTTTCTGGTACATGTCAAGTATCTATTTTGAAGTCTTGATCGATTTTGGGGGTTGGGAAGGATCAGGTGATGGTTTTGGGTGTGATTTGATTTTCGTCTAGAACATCAAAAATCCTTCAGGATGCTCCAAAATGACTCATCTATATCTATAATGATAGATCTTGATTAGGAGTATCTTTTTCTAGTACATGTCAAGTATCTATTTTGAAGTCTTGATCGATTTTGGGGGTTGGGAAGGATCAGGTGATGGTTTTGGGTGTGATTTGATTTTCGTCTAGAACATCAAAAATCCTTCAGGATGCTCCAAAATGACTCATCTATATCTATAATGATAGATCTTGATAAGGAGTATCTTTTTCTAGTACATGTCAAGTATCTATTTTGAAGTCTTGATCGATTTTGGGGGTTGGGAAGGATCAGGTGATGGTTTTGGGTGTGATTTGATTTTCGTCTAGAACATCAAAAATCCTTCAGGATGCTCCAAAATGACTCATCTATATCTATAATGATAGATCTTGATTAGGAGTATCTTTTTCTAGTACATGTCAAGTATCTATTTTGAAGTCTTGATCGATTTTGGGGGTTGGGAAGGATCAGGTGATGGTTTTGGGTGTGATTTGATTTTCGTCTAGAACATCAAAAATCCTTCAGGATGCTCCAAAATGACTCATCTATATCTATAATGATAGATCTTGATTAGGAGTATCTTTTTCTAGTACATGTCAAGTATCTATTTTGAAGTCTTGATCGATTTTGGGGGTTGGGAAGGATCAGGTGATGGTTTTGGGTGTGATTTGATTTTCGTCTAGAACACCAAAAATCCTTCAGGATGCTCCAAAATGACTCATCTATATCTAAATTGATAGATCTTGATTAGGAGTATCTTTTTCTAGTACATGTCAAGTATCTATTTTGAAGTCTTGATCGATTTTGGGGGTTGGGAAGGATCAGGTGATGGTTTTGGGTGTGATTTGATTTTCGTCTAGAACATCAAAAATCCTTTAGGATGCTCCAAAATGACTCATCTATATCTATAATGATAGATCTTGATTAGGAGTATCTTTTTCTAGTACATGTCAAGTATCTATTTTGAAGTCTTGATCGATTTTGGGGGTTGGGAAGGATCAGGTGATGGTTTTGGGTGTGATTTGATTTTCGTCTAGAACATCAAAAATCCTTCAGGATGCTCCAAAATGACTCATCTATATCTATAATGATAGATCTTGATTAGGAGTATCTTTTTCTAGTACATGTCAAGTATCTATTTTGAAGTCTTGATCGATTTTGGGGGTTGGGAAGGATCAGGTGATGGTTTTGGCTGTGATTTGATTTTCGTCTAGAACACCAAAAATCCTTCAGGATGCTCCAAAATGACTCATCTATATCTATAATGATAGATCTTGATTAGGAGTATCTTTTTCTAGTACATGTCAAGTATCTATTTTGAAGTCTTGATCGATTTTGGGGGTTGGGAAGGATCAGGTGATGGTTTTGGGTGTGATTTGATTTTCGTCTAGAACATCAAAAATCCTTTAGGATGCTCCAAAATGACTCATCTATATCTATAATGATAGATCTTGATTAGGAGTATCTTTTTCTAGTACATGTCAAGTATCTATTTTGAAGTCTTGATCGATTTTGGGGGTTGGGAAGGATCAGGTGATGGTTTTGGGTGTGATTTGATTTTCGTCTAGAACATCAAAAATCCTTCAGGATGCTCCAAAATGACTCATCTATATCTATAATGATAGATCTTGATTAGGAGTATCTTTTTCTAGTACATGTCAAGTATCTATTTTGAAGTCTTGATCGATTTTGGGGGTTGGGAAGGATCAGGTGATGGTTTTGGCTGTGATTTGATTTTCGTCTAGAACATCAAAAATCCTTCAGGATGCTCCAAAATGACTCATCTATATCTATAATGATAGATCTTGATTAGGAGTATCTTTTTCTAGTACATGTCAAGTATCTATTTTGAAGTCTTGATCGATTTTGGGGGTTGGGAAGGATCAGGTGATGGTTTTGGGTGTGATTTGATTTTCGTCTAGAACATCAAAAATCCTTCAGGATGCTCCAAAATGACTCATCTATATCTATAATGATAGATCTTGATTAGGAGTATCTTTTTCTAGTACATGTCAAGTATCTATTTTGAAGTCTTGATCGATTTTGGGGGTTGGGAAGGATCAGGTGATGGTTTTGGGTGTGATTTGATTTTCGTCTAGAACATCAAAAATCCTTCAGGATGCTCCAAAATGACTCATCTATATCTATAATGATAGATCTTGATTAGGAGTATCTTTTTCTAGTACATGTCAAGTATCTATTTTGAAGTCTTGATCGATTTTGGGGGTTGGGAAGGATCAGGTGATGGTTTTGGGTGTGATTTGATTTTCGTCTAGAACATCAAAAATCCTTCAGGATGCTCCAAAATGACTCATCTATATCTATAATGATAGATCTTGATTAGGAGTATGTTTTTCTAGTACATGTCAAGTATCTATTTTGAAGTCTTGATCGATTTTGGGGGTTGGGAAGGATCAGGTGATGGTTTTGGGTGTGATTTGATTTTCGTCTAGAACATCAAAAATCCTTCAGGATGCTCCAAAATGACTCATCTATATCTATAATGATAGATCTTGATTAGGAGTATCTTTTTCTAGTACATGTCAAGTATCTATTTTGAAGTCTTGATCGATTTTGGGGGTTGGGAAGGATCAGGTGATGGTTTTGGGTGTGATTTGATTTTCGTCTAGAACATCAAAAATCCTTTAGGATGCTCCAAAATGACTCATCTATATCTATAATGATAGATCTTGATTAGGAGTATCTTTTTCTAGTACATGTCAAGTATCTATTTTGAAGTCTTGATCGATTTTGGGGGTTG
>NW_026605205.1:0-30349 GCF_945859685.1 Eupeodes corollae
GAGAATGAGAGGCATTCCATATTTACATCTTGAATACTCGTAGGTAGAATATCTAATGTGTATAATCAGAGAAGGCGTAAAAGCAAACACTTTTTGAAACTTTTCCATACATTTTTGTAGGTAAGGGCAAAAAAGGATATATGAGCTTAAGTTTGAGTGTGAGTATTGGTTTGAGACAAAGAACACGCATCCTTTTAACCATCAGCGTATAGTATAAAAGAGGACGTGTATTCAAATGTACCTCCCTGTACACCTCGCTCTCTCATCACCGAACTCTGCAATACAAAACACACTATAATCAAAAAGAAATTAGTTCCACTAAATACCGCAAAAGGTAAATTAATTTTCATACAGCGCCAGTAACGGTGGCGGCGGCGGCGGTGGTAGAAGCGTCAAACTCTATGTGGTGGAAGCTCATTGCTAATGGTTTCTTATATGTGGCGTTGGCGGCCTCAAGCTTATGGGGGTGTCGAAATGGTTTTCATTTTAGTCGTTTAAAAACGCAAGAACGCCAACAAACACACAAACAATCATAATTTATTTTTCGGAATATTGAATTAAATTGCATGCTTTTGCAACATAATGATTTTTGTTATATTTTTCTTTCTTTTCGAAAGGCTGCAATTGTAATTTGCAATAGTTAGAGTCTAATGATGGCAATAAGCACAAAAGTGTCATTAGGTGCTGGTGTCAACGATTATAAGGTGCAATAATAGTTAAAGGGCTTGTTACCACCATCACGGGTCGGGTCGGCTGGACAGCCAAGGGTCGGCGAACTTTTATTGGATACTTTTTATGTCCAGAATCGTTACGTTCTGTGATAGTTTGAAAAGGTTAGATTTTTGTAGAGAGGTTTCCAACAAGAGATTTAATTTTTTGATTTAGACAAAAAAAAAAAACGGAATTTGTTTTAACTATTAACGCTATTAAGTTGAAGGTATGTCATTAACAATGAAAAGCCCTATCAGCCAAATTGTTGAAGCACCATTTTAAATATCGGGAAATTTTCTATGACCAATTCCGACATTTTTGTCTGTATGTCCTCAATTTCCTTACCAATTCCAACGTTAAGGTCTTACATCGATAATGGAGAATTGTAATAGACCTTTTACATAGCTCCAAATAAAAAAGTCCAAAGGTATTTAATGCAAACAGTTTTCAATGCAATACAATTTAGGCCAAGAAATCGGAGAATATTCCCAATTTTCAAGAACATCGCTTTAAAGCTTTCCAAAGGTTAAGTATAAGGTTAAAATAGTTTACACGATAAAGACAAACAAGCCTATTAAGTCCTTATTCTAACGCTAGTTAACTTAACAACAAAGTCGATGACCTCAACTTAGCTATAAACAGATCGTTAGAAATTGCTAGTCCACTTACACTCATAAGATCCTTAGAGCTGTATTCACTTAGAAGAAAATGTTTTAAACAAGCCAAAGCCATAAGACTAGCTTTTTAATTGGATTTTTATAAAGAATCCCTAAGAAGTTATGAGAACGCACTAAGGAAATCTAAGTGATCTTCCTGGCGGTCCTTTTGTGGAACGATAGAAGAAACTTATGAGGCCTAAAGGCTAAGGAAAATTCTTTCAACTAATTAAGCGATACCAAGCTGTCTGAAAAATGCAGATGACGACTGGACAACTTCAAGCGAAGAATCGCTGAACTTACTACTGGATACTCAATTTCCTGTAAGTTCTCTTACCGCAACTTGCAACAGTCATATTCGTTCAAGTTTCAATATAACATAGCCACAAGGCTAAAGGACAAGCTACAATGCAATGGGCTCTTAACAGCTTCGAACCATTTAAATCTGTAGAGCCAATTCTCATAGTACCAGCCAAACTCCAAAAAGCCTCAGCATAATTGCACCAATCCTTGAGGCAATTTGTAACAGCTGGTTATATCTGGGGAGAAGTAAAAGTTGTATGCCCAAAGCAGGTAAATGCTCGCAAGTCAAACAGATCTACGATATCATCATCCCTGCTAAAGACCTTCGAAAGATTGATTGGTATCCATTTAAGGACAACTATTGATACAAGACTTCAGTATTTGTGTCATCATTTCTACTGTAAAGGTAAATCGATTGAAACGGCGTTACATCCCTCAGAACGCACAATCGAATATTTCCTCCCTCATAGAGAGTTCACTATGGTTGCTTTCCTTGACATGGAAAGGTGCTTTTAACAACGTGAACACATCTGCAATCAAATCCGCACTACCATCTCTAACGTTAAGAGCTCGCTCGGGGAGTTAATACATTTAATGCTGACTAGCAGAATAATTAACTCAAAATTAAGCAACTCTTCTGGCAGATGATTTGTTAGAAGAGGGACGCCGCAAGGTGGTGTTCTATCCCCTCTCCTCTTGAGCCTAGTGGTAAATGAAATCCTAATTATTCTGGGTGCGGAGGGTTCTAGAGTGATTGCCTTGCCTATGTGGATGACGTTGCTAAAGCGGTTTCAGGAAATACAATAAAAGAATTCTTGCAAAACGCGTCAGATAAACTTACACTTTGGGCTAAGCGGTGTGGACTGTGTGTTAACCCAAACCAAACCGATTTAGTCAGATTTTCTAGGAAATACAAAATCCCATTTGTAAAATCTTCCTATATTAAAGAAATCCAATTGAAGTTCTCAGACAGGGCTAAATACCTGGGTCTTAATTTAGACAAAAAACTGAATTGGAAACGCAAAGTACAAGAAAGAGTCACAAAAGCTACCGTAGATCTTTTTTTCTTGCAAAAAAGCTTTTGGTATTAAAAGGATCTTACGACTCTGAATTACGCGGCGTGACAGAATGGCTATAGAAAAAGCTATAAACCTCGAAAAATTTAATGGAGTTCAACGTTCAGCTTGCCTATGTTTAAGCGGATCGCTTCGCACTACCACATCTGAAGCACAGGGCACCCTACTCTACCTAACAGCTCTTGATGTATTTAATAAACAAAAAGCATCAAGCCCTGTTATTTACCTTTAATCTTTGTAATTCCTAATTTTTAAGTATTTGTAATCGATTCCAAAGCACACAGACTGCACCATCCCCCAAACTGCAATTCGACAGAAACTTTCAGATTTCTATACCGTCCAGATCTTTCTGGGAGGATAGAGTATTCCTGGAAGACGAGTCAGTCCACTTTTATCAAAAGCAAAAGAAGTACTCTGAACGATTGAAATTAAGTCTCTCATTCAGACGGAACTCTTGGTGATAAGAAGGTCTCATCCTGGGTGACAAAAAACGTTATATCGACATCTGAATCCGTTTTTTCTCAAATAGTAAGTCCTCAATGTTTAGAGCGCTACGTCCAATTTATGGTTGTCATGATTGTCCTAGCAGATCAACAATTCAGCGTCTAGTGGAAGAATTTTCATCCACAGGTACAGGAACAGTACAAAATGTTCCCGTGCCAGTGAGACAAAAAATACCCGTAGTGTCTAGAATATGCCGCTGACTCTTCAGTTGAAGAAAGACCGAATGTGTCTCTCACACGTCGTTTTCAAGCTTTGGGCATCTCTGTGGCATCGTTGTGGCGAATTTAACGAAAAGATCTTGGCCTACATCCTTAAAATATTAAATTGATGCAAGAACTGAATCCGCCTGGCCACCAGAAACTTCGTATGTTCGTGAATTGGGCTGTTCAACAACTTTAAAATGATTCGGATTTTCATCGAAAAATCATTATTGCATTCCGAAAAAATTATGTTTTGGTGTGGTTTATGGGCGAAGGCTTCGTTGGACCGTTCTTCTTCCGTGATGAACAAGCCCGGCACGTTACTGTGATTGGGTATCGCTACTGTTCAATGATAACTGAATATTTGTTTTCCCAATTGTATGATATTTACTTGGAGGACATGTGGTTCCAACAGGACAGCGCTAAAAGTCACACAGCGAACGTAACAATCAATTTATTGGAAACCTAGTTTGGAGAACGTGTAATCACACAAAATGGTCCAGTCTCTTAGTCACCTCGGTCGTGAGATTTGACGCCTAGTCTATATTTCTTGTGGGGCTACGTGAGGTCTATGGTCTGGGCCAACAAACCAGCGATGATTGATGAACTTCGTAAGATTTATGCCGTCGAAAATTGTTGAACAGCCTGGACTTATTTCTTAAAAATTTTTGGTCATTTGTAAAAAATGTGCGTAAAACTCCATCTTCATCGGTTGCGACTCTGGTTTTTATTGACAATGCTTTTGTAAGCTCCATTGATAAAGCCAATTTGCTTGCAGCACAGTTTGCTGTTAATTCAAAGATGCCAATGAGTGACATGACTCCGCCTGTACTTAAAAGCGTAAACGATTGTATGGGACGAATCTTCTTTCGTACACGTTCAGTTACTAAAGTACTAAAAAATCTTGAATACACAAATCCGCTGGCCCGGATATTATTCCCGCTATTGTTCCGAAGAGGTGTTCTTCAACGCTGGCAAAACCACTGCGTAAGCTTTTCCATCTGTCCTATTCTACAGGTCTCTTCCCGAGTGGATGAAAAACTGCATTTGTTCAGCCTGTCTTTATAAAGGGCGAATCCTCCTCACCATCTAACTTTCTTCCAATTGCCCTTGAGTCCCTTTTTTACAAGGCCGTTTCTATGGCCCATTGAAACGCT
Organism: Eupeodes corollae; assembly: GCF_945859685.1. Lineage (NCBI taxonomy): Eukaryota > Metazoa > Arthropoda > Insecta > Diptera > Syrphidae > Eupeodes > Eupeodes corollae. The sequence goes on from NW_026605205.1 coordinate 4,608, forward strand.
GATCAATTTTCAGCTTAAGAAATATGTTGAAGAAGGGAAGCTTCCTAATGAACGGCAGTATGGCTTTCGTTGCAATATATCCAATGGTAATCTCATGGTTTATCTCACCGAACAATGGAACAAATTTTTACATCGTTTTGGAGAAAGTAAGATCATTGCACTTTCTCCAAAATTGTCGGTATCGACGAATCTCTTCTTCGTTGGATTAGAAATTTTTTTTCAAACCGTTCAATACAAGTATTATTGGACGGGTTAAAATCTGATATTCACAAAATAAACGCTGGTGTGCCCCAGGGCTCCATTTTGCCTACGACAATTTACCTTATTTTTATAAGTGATCTCATCTCTGAATCTTTTAACCTACTTAATTGTTTCGCTGATGACACCCTCAGCTTCTCATATTCGTTTTTAGATTCACATCCTTGTGCTTTAGATGTGGACTACCGACGCCAACGTATGATAAGCTCATTAAATTCTGATTTTGACAATGAGGAATTAAAAACCGTGTAGAATGTAGTACCCGTGGCATGACTGTCATGCAAGGGGTCTTGGGTTCAATCCCTGCCTGTGCCACCTTAATTTAAAAAAAAAAATAATTTTCGCGGGTACTGCCTCCTGCGAGGAATTGACAATTCCTTTAAGAGTAATTCTTGTCATGAAAAAGTGCTTTCTCAAATGAGCCGTTCGGATTCGGCCTAAAATTGTAGGTGCCTTCCATTTCTGACAACAATACTCGCACACAGGAATGGTTGCGAGTTGTAAGTCACTAGGCCCTGGTTCACAACGAACTGTTGCGCCACCCACTTTATTTTATTTTTAGAATTTAATGCTTCGAAAACTCCATGCTGTCTACTGTCACAAAAGCGTAACCCTCCCCCAATGCCACTATCCATGAGCTGTACTTGCATCGAGGTGACTGAACAGCTTTCAGTCCTAGGTTTGTACATTAGAAACCACTTGTTGTGGAGTGATCACATATTTGACATCGCCAAAAATGCTGCTAAGTGTTTAAGTTTTCTCCTATTATGCAAGAAGTTTTTTACCACTCCTGATCTGGCCACAAATTATAAAGCTTATATTCGTCCGAAACTCGAATACAGTTCCCATATCTAGGCAGGTGCTCCAATAACACATTTGAGTTTCTTGGACAGAATTCAAAAAAGAGCTCTAAAATTGATAGGTGACCGTTGTTTAACTGAAACTTTTGTAGCTCTTGAGCATCGCCGTAAGGTTTTATGACTACCATTATCTTATCGCTATTGTCATAAACAGTGTTCTAGTGAAACAGCCAGTTGCATTTCTCCCCTTAAACAATTTAACCGTAACACCCGTTCTTTTAGGAATGTCCATCAGTTTACCCTTGAGCCCAATTGTGTGCGCACAATATAAAAATCAAAAAAAAAAAAACGTCTGCTTGCTAATGTTAGGCTTCATAAGAAGGCAATTATCAGGTGGAACAACATCACCATGTGTTAGGTTACAAAAAACATCTGGCCTACAGACTTAAAGCGATCAACGTGCTCACTATCTCTTAGCAGATCGCATATAAGCTCAATAAATCGGTGTTGCATACTCTCAAATGACTTTCAGAACCTGTATGGATGAAGAAATGCAGGAAACAGTTCTTCACCTCTTCTGGATATTCCCTGCTCTGGCTCAAAAATGCAAGACTTACCTGTTAAAATGCTTCTATAACGTTCTGAATAATCTCAATTAAATATGATCATAATCAGCCTCTTACGTTTTGTAAGAAAGCCTCATGATTCATGAGGTATCACAATGAGCCTAAGTGTGTCCCAATCCATCACGGACAGCCACTTTAACGTAACCTAACCTAAATATTGTAATTGCTATTGAACTCAAAAAGTTCATATTTAAAGACTTAACAATTTCTTATTAAAAATTATATTGTTTTAAAAATGTCCTTGAAAGCTTAAAAATGTCGCTTGTTTTTTATTACTGAAGGGTACATTAGGCAACTTAACTTCTATTTAAAACTCAGAAGTCATATTTCTTTGTTTTGATGGACTATCTGCTCAAAGGTTTTATGCTATTTTACTTTTTGTCAAATTCTTATCAATCCTTAATGCCTTTCATCAATAGACTTTTATTTTTTTGAAATACCATCAAGAATAAACTCATCACACTAAACTTTCCCAAATTCCTCAAAACCACTATACAAGACCAAAATAGAAAACAGAATTGCATACAAGAGTCAAAAACCAAAAAAAAAGAAAGAAAAACGTGTTAACTACAACCATCATCACCTTTGGCTACTTCCTTTTTTTTAAGCCATTGCATATCTAAGATTGCCAAACATTGTAACTATACAGAGGGAATTTGAAATAAGGGAAGGAAACTAACCAGAAACAACCTAACCTATGTAAAGTATGTATGTTGTAAAAAAAAAAATTGGACAAGGACATGACAAAATTTCACAAAAGTGCTCTACTAGCTACCTTTTAGGCCATGGCCAAAGGTTGAAACGCAAAAACAGGATTAAAACCCTCTTCTGTATAAAAGATCTGCAGTTAGGGTTCTCTTACTCGAACGTAGCAGTAAACATTTTTTTAAAGTTAGCAATCCATCAAGGAAACTCTAAAATTCTCTATGCTAAAGCTGTAAATGAATTTCTACCAGATTAAATGCGTTAGAGTGTTGTTCTGTTCTCAGTTCTGATGTTTTCGTGTTCCTAGACCTACCTATACGAGTCTATGAAAAAGACAGGACCATCATCAGAAATACTCGTAAAGAAGTGTCCTATAGCTGATGGCTCCTGTCCTAGAATTTTCTGTGTGCAGGTATACGCTACGCAATGCATAAAGAGAAGAAAAGTTGAAACACCCCAAAAAAGGTGTTAGATTTGAATAAATCGTCTATTTGACATTTTTTGTTGTTGAAGCCTGATGCTAAACCTACTCGTATAACCTCTGTGTAAAAGTTGAGGTAATCTTTCAGTGGATGCGTATTTTGCCTTTGGTATGGTAAAGAGTCGTGTGAGTAAAATTCATCAAAAATATTGGGAAGGAAGATTTACTGAAGTTTGCTTAAAATTCTTAAAGGTTTAAGCTGAAAGTTTTCGTTTAGGGTTTCCACAACATACTTGACTGAACAATAAATATCCTTGATGAACCAAATAAAAAAATTTGTTGGAATATTGTAAGGCCGTCAGTTAAGAATATAAAGAACAAAATTATCACAAAACGATTTTTAAAATGGCAGGAGCTTTAACTGCAAAAATAATTTTTGGGTAGAATCGGCTTAAAAATTTAAATAGCTTTATTTTAATCAGAATTTTTTAATTGGATAGAAAATTGAAATCCACGCTCACCCACACATTTGCGGCACCTGATCAACAAATTGTTCATTGCCTCCTGAAGGGTTGAAGTTGGGATATTATTGTCATCATTATTGCTTCAATTTAGTCAAATTCCTGGGTTTTATTTTGTAGACCTCCTGCTTGACATAACCAGATGCAAAAAAGTGTGGTGCTGTCAGGTCAGGTGACCTTGGGTACCAGCGAAAAGTACCATTTCCCTTTCCAAATTCAGTTTTCAGTATCCCAAGCATTCATTTTGATAAATCTTGATAGTAACCTGCAAAATAAAAAACAAAAACTGATTATTCAAATAAAAAAAAAGTTCTTACGTTTTATTTTTTTAACGTTTTGATTATAGAAAGCTACTGTGAATTTGATTTATCAATTTGTAAATTGACCGTTTATATTTTACGTGATTTGGGCCCTGATTTCGTTGACTGATATTCATGTGCCAACAAGTTCCAGGCAAGCAAGAAAGGAAGCTTTAAAAGCAAAAATTTACAACGGAAATATTAACGTAATGTTAAGTTAAACCTGAAAATAGTAGGAAATTGGTTTAGAGCCGAAGCCGTTAAAAGAGTTTTCGAGTATTCCTCCAAGACTTTAAAATAGATAAAGAAACCTGAACATCAAAATTGAATCAAATCTCACATGTTTAACTTTTTAAACCGCTATAAAACTGACAAAACACCAACATCAATAACGTCCAAAAAGTGCAGAAGACACTTTAAAGTTTGTCTACTAATCATGATAGATTAGTATGTTCTTGGAAAAGGGCCTGTGTGATTACTAGCGCTATAAGCAAAACATAGTGATAAATCCTCAAACCAGTATTTCTAGAAATAGGAAAAGGTTGGTTTGTGACTGAAAGTATTTAAAATTTGTTTCAAGAAAGTTTAATCATGTAGAAGCCAAAATAAATGGTCTAGAAGAGACAAGAGTAAACCTTAACGAAAAAATAATTGTATTTTTTTTAACAATGTCTTGAAAAGTATTCATTAAATTTATAGAATTACTCTTCGATTTTTGTATTTAAATTTAAATAGAAAACAGTCAAAGAAGAATTATAAGCTAGAATAGAAGAAATAAATACTTGTAACCACCCGAATCCGGTAGAATATATACAAACCACATTTTTTTGCATTTTTCTAATACCAAAAGTAACAGTACTCTCAATAAAAACATTTTTGTTAAAAGTCGAAAATTAAAATGTTCTCAAAACGGTTTTCTTAAAATCTTGTTTGTTTGTCTTCTTTCAATATAGCAAAAATATTTTTGTATTGCTTCCATATAGATTCGTTATTAACTTCCCATTATTGTAATCGGTCCGATTTGTCGAATAGAACATTTCTCGACGTTTCAGTGTCCCCAGAGTCGAAATAAAAGATTTTTAAATAGATGTCCGTGCGTGCGTACGTTCGCTAAGTAAAAAAAAATAGAATTAATAGTTTTTCGTACAAAAAATGAAAACCTAAACAAAAATATTGATAAAAGTTTGTAAAAATTGATTTTCGGCTCAAATATCTTTTCAAAACTTTGAGATTTTGGCTTTACACTACTTTTATTTTTAAAAAAATATTGTTTTAAACGACCGTTTTTTTTTACAAAAAATAAATATCTAGCGAAAACAGTAGTAAGGCTTGGTAAAAATTTACTTCGACAGCTTTTTAAAAATTAAAAATATTGTCTTCGAATTTTTTATTTCACAGAAAATATTGTTTCGATATTCAGTGTTTTTTTTTTATAACAAAATAAAATCTACAAGAATTATTGCGCAAATTTGGTAAAATTTGATGTTCGGTTCTTGATATCTCTAAAATTAATTTTATTCATCGTCTTTGTAAAAATTTAAGAAATGCTACTTAAATTGGTACAAATTTGTTTTCGACTAAAAACCTATTTAAGATAACTAGATTTTGAAACTAAACTATTTCTTTATATAAAAAATATTTTTGGTTATTTTAAAATTTTTAAGAATGATTCAACTGACAACTTTTTTAATCCTACACGAAAACCTACAAACTTTCAAGCAAGACAATTCGACAGAGGGGATGGGAAGTTATCAGCGTGGGTCGCATCCCAGCCTCTTTTTTTATATTCGATAAGGCAAAACAGGTAAACAATTTTAAACAAATTTCAAATGTTAAATCTTATATGGCTATATATAAATTACGTATCACGATGTTTATCCGCGATGGACTCCTAAAATACTGAACAGATTTAAATCAAATTTGGTGCAGGTGCAGTTTAATCCAACTTGATAGGATAGCTAACATCCCAAATCATGCACGCAATATTATTTTATTGCAAATTATTTGTCTAACATTTGACAGTCACAATTTTCTGTGAGCTATACGATAGATGGAGACATCTGTTGACTGGATTGAGTAAGTATTCAATAAATGGTGCTATGCCAAACTTTCAAACGTTTTATTTAAGCTACAATTTCACCATCACTATACATCCACTAGAACCTTGCAAGATTTAAACGGCAATGATAAACTTTCTTACTTTTGTCAGTTGATTTGAATTGTAATTGGCTCAGCTATCGGACTATGTTTTTAGCCAAAAATGTTGACGAAATTAACTTCAAGGCATAGTTGTTACCAGTCAAACTGATGTCTCTTAAATCAATCGATAATGTCGTTAATGAAAATCATAGTGTACATTTTCCAATTGAATTTTAAAATTCACTAGATATACCTTTAATGCCACCACACAATCTTCGATCAAAGATTTTAATCCACCTCAGTTATACAATGGTACACATTGGCTTATCAAAAAGATACTCGAAATATTCTTGAAGAAAACATTTTAACTGGAAATTTCGAAAGAAAAGTGGTCCTCTTGTCACGTATTCCAATGATACCATCAGATTCTACCATATCGTTCAGAATGTTACAGTATCCAATTCGATTAGTTTTTGCCATGTCTATATTAATAAGTCTTAAGGCCAAGATAAGATTTGGAAAATCCTTTTTTTCTCATGGGCAGCTATGTGTTTCATGTTCAGGTTAACCAACAATAACATTTATTTTAAAGTATTTATAATTCAAAATATTAAACATTATTGTAAGAAGATTTTAAACTATCCAACCTACTAACTTCATTTATAAGATTAATTGTCACATGTTGTTGACTAAAAACTTTGTTAATTTGTTAGAATCTTGACTAAAAATAAAAATAAATTTAAAATTTGATTTTTTTCTATTAGTTTATGCTTTACATCTTACTTACTCAACCAACATGCGTCTCCAGCCAGCTCGGTCCCTAGCTAGCTGTCTCCAGTTTCGCTAGCCAAGTTGGTTGAGGTCCTCTCCCACCTGGGTGCGCCACCTGAGTGGCAGTCTTCCTCTACTTCGCCGTCCCTCAGGATTGGATTCGAAGACCTTCCGGGCTGCAGCGTTGATGTCCATCCGCTCTACATGACCTAGCCATCTAAGCCGTTGGACTTTAATTCTGCTAACTAGGTCAGTGTCGCTGTACAGCCCGTACAGTTCGTCGTTATATCTTCTCCTGCTTTCTCATTCTTATAAATTGTAGTAACTGGCTATTCGACTTCGAGAAAGTAAGCGAGAATCTGCAAAATGTCAGCTCATTGGTGACTTTAAAGGCAGGATTGGCTTCTCACAAAACGACTTTATCTGTATACAGTGGCCTGTGTATAATATCAATCAAAAATCAAAAGATATTATATGTGATCGAAAAGGTGAACAAACCTTGGAACTTTTAGATGGATATGACTGTCAAATTTTGAATGGTAGCTGCACAGGAGATTCAGGGGGTATGCTTACATTTATAAGAGGTAAAGCTAACTCTATAATAGAATACTGTTTTGTATCTGGATTTCCGAATAGGAACTCGGAATTTCTCTGATCACATGCGTTGACAGTGATCAGCGTTGCGAACAGAAACACCAACCGGTGCAAAAAGAAATAAGAGCAAGTTCCACGAAAACATGAGGAAAGAAATAAGGGAACTTGAACTTGAAGAACTAAACGAACTCGTAGATATATCAATTTTAACGCAGATCATTAAAAAAGCGAACCCACAAAACCAAAAACCAGTTATAAGCAAAAGTGGTTTGATTCTGAATGCTTAAAAGCAAGAGATCTATCATTTAATTTTTTAAAGCTATTCCGGTCACTTAACTTGCTTGTTTTTAGAATACTGTACTGCGAGGCAAATATTGAAATCAAAAGAATATGTGCAGTAAAAAAATCCGCCTTTGAGTAAGATACAATATTGTTTATTAATCACACAAGTAGCTCTGCCGAATTCTGGAAGGCTGCGAAAACCTTTAATGAAAAGCGATCACTTCAAAAAGATTCTGAACGCAACGATAAGATCGTTTGGTACTATACGCAGCCTCTTTAATCACAGATGACTTTCTAGATGCACTGTTTTCAATAAATGAATTAAAAGAAGTTATTGAGAAAGCTAAAGTGAACAAGACACCATTAGATGATCGTATTCTTTTGAGCACTATAAGCACTCAGTTGCTTATTACTGCTTGATAAAGAATTTAACCGACTTTTCGAAAATGCTATAGTTGCCGAAAATTTCAGAAAATTAATAATTCTCCGCTTTTCAAAAAAGGAAACTATGATGAAGCATCAAATTAAAGACGTATTTCTTTCTTAAATACAAATGCAAAGCTCTTCGCTGGGCATATTGAGAATAGAATGTCCGAATTTGTGAGGAGAAAAAGTGTGCGAACTTGTACACAATGAATAGAGCATACATATGGGATCGAGCGTCAGTCTCGACAGAGTTTCACACGGAAATGGGTCTCAAGCAAGGGTGTATACTGAGTGCATTTCTCTTTATATTGTTATGCAGAGGACATAGTCTTCTTTGCAAAGACGGTGGATGGACTGCAAATGATGATGATAAGGCTAAACGGATATTGTTATCGCTGGAATCTCGACATAAATCTATCAAAATCCAAGATAATTATATTTAGAGCTATTGGCGGCAGGACTGCAAGAAACGAAAAGTGGACATTCAATAACGCAGTCGAAATTGTTCGTGAGTATACAAATCTGGAAGTTCTATTTACTTCGAATCTAAATATGAAAAAACATCTAGAACTAAAACTAACGAAGAAAAAACGTACAATTTTAACTGTGTGGGAACGCTGCTTTAAAAGTGACTGCATTAACCATAGAACAAAACATAACCTTTTACTCTCCACAGCTGCATCAATTTTATTATATGGAGCTCAGGTTTGGGGTTACTGTTTTTAAGAAGAAATCGAAAGGTTTCTCCGATACTTTATTTAAAGAATTTTCCGGCTTCCGAGAAATACCCCAAACTCTGTATCAGGAAACAGGGCTGCCTCTCAAGGAGTTTCCATATTGGAAACAACCTTCCATGCTGAGGGAAAAGTTTGTTATACTTTTAGAAAAATATGGTCACATCTTGAAGGACCAAAACGCATCTGAGGCCCGTTCGTCGCTTTTTAGATGTTATTATAACCGTTTAAACTTCTACCTTGGTAATAATACATACCTTCTCAACACCATGCCATTAAATAAAATTAGTACTATTTTTAAAACGAAAGGACAATTACTTAAACTTTACTTCATGCCTCATCGCGATCTGTCCAATCATGAAGAGTTCACGGTAATATATTTTGGGAAAAAAAGCCTTAATGAAGCCGAGTTTATTGCCATACTAAATGGAAATGTCGGATGGAATGCCCTATACAATTATACTGGCGCTGCTCTTCGTTATATTAATTGTATAATAAATGAATATTTTTAAGATACAAATCTAGATATTTAGATATTTTTTTTTGCTATAAGATTGTATTTAAAAACAAAAAAAAAAAACAAAAACTAAACTAAACCTCTTAAACAATTTCCAAAAAAATTTATAATTTAATTTTTTTTTAATTCATTTAAATTTTAAAAGGTACATTTATTTTGCAGGTGCTATATGTATAAATCTTTAAATATATGTATTCATACTATTCTTAAACGACTTTTTTATATCACATTTAATTTAATATCAAAAAGAAATCTCTTATTGGAAAAACTTGTACAAAGATTTATTTATATTTTTGTTTGTTTCTCTATTGACCAACTGATTGATAGAAAAAACCCCTACTTTTACGCCCATTTTACTTATATAAGATGCCTTTAAATATTTGTGCTTGAGAAATGTGCTAGTAACTCTTTAAGTAAATGTATTTAAAATGTTAAAGAAATTTATCTTGAAATTTCCCCAGCTGTCCTTGAACTTAATTGAGTTATAAGCTCTTCAACTCAAAAGTAAAAATTGTCCTCTGTACAAGATTTCAAATCGACACAAATGTTCAAATCTTCCTGATAGCCTTCCCCCAATTCTAGATTAAAGGTATGTGAAGTGAGTTATTATTGTTTACAATGACAAAAAGCCGTTTTCCAAAATTCAATCCCTATAACATTTTAAAACATTAGTATTAACCCATAACAATTTTTCCATAAAAAGGTAGGCAAAAGGCATATACACCCAACACCTTATGCTCTTTATAATATTTATAGGCTCAATATTCAAAACACATATCCTTTCAATCTTTTTTCATCGCCCCTTTTTCATACAACTTGTGCAGATACATCTTCACTTTTTGTACTGTGTCTTAGAGGTGTAGTAAAATTTCCTTAAGGCTCTAAAAAAAAAGTATAAACGTTATAAAGGAGCAGCTATCTCGTCAATCCCTTCTTTTTGTGTTTTTTTTTTTTGTATAATATACGCGCTTAAATTTATTATTCTGAGCGACACTTGAGTTATCCTAATGCTATCATCGTATACGACACTTGTAACTCCTGAAGTGTCAAATAAATTGGTATTCATCTCCTTGCCAATTATAGTTGCCGTTTTTCTTACACTCGACTCGTACTATAAAAGATGTAAAATCCAAAGTGATGTCGATGATGTTAGAGCGAGGAACATTTTCCAGGGAGCACTCAATTTCCTGAGGAAGGATTTTTTTTGCTTTTTGTTTTATTTTATTAGGACTTTCAAAGGATATGCAGTGGAAAGGGGTAGTGGAAGTGTGAGAGGTACTTGAGCGAAAGTAAGGGTTGAATACCAACCTCTACCGCATTCGTAAGAATAGGCTTGTGTAAAAATTGAAGGGCCAGCAAACATGCATATTCAAAGATGATGATGGTTCAATTGATTGGAGTTTTTTTTTGTTCGTCCTTTTTCTATTGTTTGGTCATTTCCTTTAATTGAAGGGTAACAAAAGGATATAAAAACTATGATTGTATATACTGACGGATGACGTCTATGTATGGTTGGTCGTCGGTGGCTGGTGATGCTGAGCCGATGGTTGGGGGCGTAAGCGTAACGAGTGTGTTTCATGAATATTTAGAAATCCCATTCAGCTGCTACTGCTGCTGTGCGGTGCGGTTAGCCCAGTTAATTGAAATTTGTTTAACTTTGGAAAATATTGAAGTTACCGCTCCACTGGTCTAATAATAGATATACAAGTAGATTGGTTTGGTTTGGTTTGGTTTCTGACTTCCAACCTACGAGTATGTAAATGAAAAACCACATTGACCATAGAGAAATAAAATTCGAGAAAAATTGAAGATGAAATACAGTTTGGCACTATACGGTATAGAAACCTATTTCTATTTCTATCAGATAAAGAGAACGTATAAGTAATTTCTTTATTTCCCAGGCTATTTGAAAACTGAACTCATTTTTGGTAGAAAATGTGCATTGCTATATATTTTGCCAGTGCCTAGTTTTGTATTTGCAAGAGCCTATAGAAAATTGTTGTTCATATATTCCCACAAAATTTTAATTTACAAAAACGTGTGTTCTATTTGTGGGAAAAAGTGATGTGGTTGTTTCAGTATTAAAATATGTACTAAGGAAAATACATATGAGTTCGGAACTTTTCATGGAGAAATACTATTTTTGGGAAGGAAATTTTGTAGGATTTCGATATGACTTATGGGCAAGACACATTTTCATAATTCGGCACCTACATTTAAAAGAAAATAAACTTAATTCCTTTTTTTGAGGTCAGTATTCAACTTTGAATTTCCATTGGAAGTAACTGTATAATAGGTGCGATCTTTGGTACTTCTCAGAGTTACAAGGTAGATGTATGATCGTTAGGGAAAATTTGTTTACCTGTCTTTTTACGTATATGCACGTTTAGGATACCATTTTTTGTCCTCCACATCTCAACAAGGAGCAGGGATATATATATATATAATTAATGACGTGTCGATATATTGGAAATTTAAATAACAGACTTATTAAAAATTCTGTTGCTGATTTTTTTTAATAAAATTTAGTTTATTGAAAATATTTCCAGAACCAACAATACTATTGACTTTCATTAAACTTTAATTTATTCGCTATTCATACACAATGTTCAAAAATTATAATAATGTTTATTTTATAAATACAACAAATAACATAGTATTCATCAGCGCGAATATTTTATGAAACATCATTATATTAGTTATTGTCTACAAAATTGTTGTTATTAAAATTTAATGGAAGGAAAATAAAACGCTTATAAACTTGTTTATCTATTGCTTGCATTGCTTGCACGCTTTATGAAGTTCTTTAATGAGAATTTGGCTTATTATAAACAAAATTATTATTTGACTTTTTTAAAGTTGTTTCATTTAAAAATTTTAATCCAAATAAATGAAAAAATTACAGTATTATACAAAATTAAATATATAAAAAGACGAAAGCATAGTCAAAATAATTAACTAAAAAACATATATTACAAATACATATTTTACTTTAAGATTGCGTTTTAAAATTTTGTAAAATTAAGCTATTTATTTCTTATTTTTACTACTCAATTTTTTAATTTATTTAATTCATACTTTAAACATCTTAGAACACTAGACAAAATTCATAGGAAGTAATCGTTCCGACGACGTTTTAAGGTCATTAGTTTTTTTACATCCATTTATGGGCGTGTACCCACGTTTGTGTGTCGAACGCGTGTGTCGGACGTTCGGACGTTAAGGAAGCTTTTTTAGACCATATGACCATATCTCAGGAACCAGTGGAGATATCGACTTCAAATAAATTTTTGTATTTAAATAATAATGCAGAAAGATGCAATTGAGTGGGTGTTTTTTTTTCAATGCAATTTAAAAAATTTCTAAATTTTGGAAAATCCAAAATATCTCAACAACCAAGTAACGCTAGAGACTTAACAGTGAATTAAATTTTATACCATAAAATATATAGTAACGTTATACCAAACTAATGGAATTTTGAAAAAATAAATAGTTATTGTTTTTTTTACAAAGCAAAAGAACTGAAAAAAATCACCTTGATTAGTAAAATCGAATTACATTGTTTTTATTTAAAAAAAATGTTAACTTACAAATAACATATCTTTTTAAAGTTTAGAGATATTAACTTCAAACTAATTTCATCTTACATAAAATATTCTTTTCGATATTCAGTAATTTTTTTAAAATCCGACAATCATTTTTTCCATACAAATTAAGATCTACAAAAAATAGTAACGCAAGATTGATAAAAATTGATGTTCGATGCTCGATATTTTGTAGATAAATGAAGATATTGACTTCAAAATGATCTCATTCTATGCTGAAATTTAGTTTAGCGTGAGTTAGCAGCCGGACAAAGTTTTTTTCTTAGCCTCGAAATTACTTGCCAAGACTTAAAAATTTGTACAAAACAACTATTTTGTTTTTCTTCAAATTGGACTGTGATAATAAATCCAAAAAACATATTTTATATTCTTTTTATTGAATTTTTGTGTGGCTTTTTCTTGTTATTCGAAGTTCATAATTTCTTTGTTCTCAGTGCTCAAATTCGTTCATATAACTTGAGTGAATCTTGAACCATAACCTATAAACTTTTACATAAACAATCATAAACTCTAACATATCTACATGTCTACAAGTCGCAAAGTTAAAGTGACAAGTACTGTTGTGTGCGAGTACTGTTGTCAGGAACGGCTAGTTTGAGAAAGCACTTTTTCATGACAAGAATTACTCTTGAAGGATTTGTCAATTCAATTATTTTTTTTTAAATTAAGGTGGCACAGGCAGGGATTGAACCCAAGACCCCTTGCATGACAGTCCTACGCACTAACCATCATGCCACGGGTACTACAATTAAACGATCTACGCACTATTAAACACGAAAATGATAAACTTAAAAAACAGCTTGAACAACAAAATGAAGCCATAATTAAGATGATGGAACAAACTGAGGAAAAATTCCAACAAAAAGAAATTTGTAGGGATGCACTAATACAAGGTGTTCCTTTCTTACCGACGGAAAATCTTAAATCTATGCTTGATCACTTACGTGGTCAAGTCTTTGAATTTGAACCACTTCACTAAAAAGCATTTTCGCCTTAAACGGAACAAAAATAATAACACACGCGCACCGATTGTTGTTTTGTTTCCAATTGACAAGGGCACCGTATTGCGATCGTTAGCCAACTACCGAGCAAAAACAAAACAACCACTACGTCTTCGAGATCTTGGTTTCAATGACAACAACAACTCTGCAGTTTTTATTCATGAATGCTTAACTGTGGAAAATCGTTCTCTGTTACGATACGCACTTAAAATAAAGAGAGATGATAAACTTTTTTCTGTTTACACATTGCGTGGACTTGTCCATGTAAGAAAAGCACAAATTGCGAAATCAATTGTAATTACTAATGCTGAGAACCTAACCACTGCTGCTGCTGACCCTACGACAACAGATGCAACTAATCTCAACTGAGAAGAAGAAAACATAAACAAACCTTTATTATTATTGATTTTTTAATTATTTATCTACTTATTTTAGCTTTGATCTTGTTGTTATTGCTATAGAGACTTTAAAAGCATTAATTATAACCAACTAGAAAATGACTTAAGACCGGTTGAATGGTCTCGGGTTTTCTTTATGGAGTCAGTCGACGACCAAGTTTCTTTTATTGAAGGAAACATTAGCTCTCTTTTCAATATTCACGTTCCCTACAAAACAAAAACCTTTAAATGCAATGACCTTTCTTGGTTCAACAACAAAATTAAAGTTTTAATAAATAAGCGCAATCTAGCTTACAAAGTTTGGAAACGTTTTAGACTCGACGAACTTCATAAGGTCTACACTGACTTAAGAAATGAAGTTGTTCTTAAGATTAGGGAAGCTAAGTCACGTTTCTATGATCCTCGACTAAACCCTTCACTAGCCGGTCATAGACTTTGGAAAAATTTAAAAGAAATTGGTGTTGGTAAGCACATTAACAATGTTTCTACTATCATTGATTGTGATGAGTTGAATACCAATTTTACATTCCTATCATCATTTGAGTTTAATGATAGCGCAGACTTCTCTGAACATTTAGAAACCGACATCTGCTCTACAAGGGGCTTTAGCTTCTCTGCAATTGATGATGAAGTTGTTCTACAAACCTGTTTATCTATTAAATCAAACTCAATAGCATTTGACGAAATCCATCCCGTGTTTGTGAAGGCAACTCTACCGATTACATTGAGATACATAACACATCTTTTCAACACTACCGTCCTTTTTACTACCGTCTGGAAACGTGTTAAAATTGTTCCTGTTCCAAAAACCCGAAATGAGTATCGGCCAATAGCCATATTGCCATATTTATCGAAAGTTTTTGAAAAAATTATGAACACGCAAATGCGAGAATATCTAAAACGTAACGACATGCTATGTCCCAATCAATCCGGTTTCCGTCCCAAACACAGTTGCACTACTGCCCGTATAAATGTTGTCGAGGAAATTAGAGAAAGTATAGAAAAGAATTTTGTGTCTTTTCTCACTCTTTTGGATTTTTTCAAAGCCTTTGACACTGTTAACAACCGTAATTTATGCATCAAATTAAGGGATGAGTTTCAATTTACGTCATCATCAGAGAGACTAATTTTCTCATATCTTAGTTCTAGACACCAAGCAGTAGTTGCTAACAACCAAACTTCAAATTTTCTTCCGCTAACACGAGGTGTTCCCCAAAGGTCTATTTTGGGCTTTTTACTTTTTACCATGTATGTTAATGAGCTCCCGTCTCTTAGCTTTAACTCATCCATACATATGTATGCCGATGATGTACAGCTTAGGTACAGTTGTCCACGAGGGTTGGTTGAAAATGGTATTTGGGAGATAAACGATAGATCTTAATAAGATATTGCTCTGGTCGCGATCAAATGGACTTTGTTTAAATCAAAAGTCAAAATGCTTAGTCATTTCAAAAGACCCTACAGACACATCTTGCTTTTCTCCAATATTACTCAATGATAACCCTATTCAGTTTGTTGACTCAGCCAAGAATCTTGGAGTAGTATTCAATACGACACTCACTTGGACAAGTCATATACAACTTATCATAGGTAGAGTTTACGGAGGCTTACGTATGTTATGGACCACCCAAAGAATCACTCCAATAAAAACAAGAATGATACTTGCTAAGTCGCTTCTTATTCCGCTTTTATTATTTGGGTGTGAACTATTTAGTAATTGCGATTCCAAGCACAAAATGAAACTTAATGTTGTCTATAATAGTGTGACAAGATATATTTTTGGGCTACGGAAATATGTTCATATAACCTCATATGCAAAATCAATATATGATTTACAACTGAATCCTTTTTCCACGCTCAAATCGAAGCAGCGATCTGATACCAATACGCTACTCCTATCTTGTTTCAAACCGTCAATTTTTCGTTCAAGCAGTTTGGTTGTGTAATTCCCTACCTCAAACTATAAGGAGGCACTACTCGGTTTAGAATAAGACTTAGACAGTATTTTGAGGCATTGCGATGATTTTAACTTTTGTTTTTTTACTTTAAAAGTGTTTTATAAGGTATTATTATAAAGTCCATGGATCATATCTTTTTCATTAAAAATAATTGTTATAAAGTAGTTTTGTTTATATAAATTTTCTTTTCAAGTCATCTTGTTTAAAATTTAGTATTCATTCATTTCATGTAAACCAATTGTAAAACTTAAGCTTGTACTACCTTAAAAGATATTGTATCTTACTGTGCAAGACTAAATAATATGTAATAAATACAAATACAAATAAAACAACAAAAAATTGTATTGAAATCAAACTGTTTCATCATATGCAAAATATTGTTCGTAATTTGTATTTAATTTCCTAGAAAAATTCAACTGAAATTCAATTTAAACAAAAAAAAACATACAAAACTGATAAGAAAAGTTTTTCGACTCAAGTATTAAGAAAACAAAGAAAAATATTGACTTAAAATTATTTATATCACACAAAATATTGATATGAACATTTTGTTAAAGTCTTAAGCAAATCAAATCCAGGAAAGGAATGGACAGTTTCAGTGTGGGTCTCATCTCAGCTTCTTTTTAATTATATCTTTAAATTTTATTTTGAATAAAACTATTTATTGTTATTATTATTTCATTTTAAGAATTGTTCTAGTTCATACTTCAAAAATCTAAAACAATAATCTGAGTTAATAAAGAATTAGTCTTTTAAGGCAAATTCATGTTAACTCTGAACAAAATAAAAACGTTATAAAGTATTTCCATAAGAAAATAAATATTTTTTTTATTTTTTAAACTTAAACATTGTCTGCATTCTAATGAATTCAAAATTCAACCGTAATGACAAAAAATTATGGCATCGAAATCAATTTTATGTTTTATTTAAAAAAGTTAAATTAATATTAATTTTTTTGAAAATCGTTCGAGGATTATTTTTTAGTTAATTTTTAAAGAGTGGCCCATATTAAGCAAGAATTTAATTTAATGCAAAATACAGTCTTAAGTTTTCTTTATTGTAATTTGTTTATTGAATCCTAAATTGAAGATAATGGGATTAATTGGCCACCATACGCCTTTGTTAGCACACAAGCCTTAGTTGTCTAATTTTTAATGACCATTTTGTATAATGTGTCTGAATTTCGTTGATGCAACGTTGAGTATCCTTCAAGTGATTGTGGGCTTATTAATATTTCATGAGATTTGAAATAACCCCATAAAAAGATATATAAAAATCACACAATAAATAGCGTTCCAATTTTGATCATTAAAACGAGAGAGTACGTTACCTGAGCCCTGTTTTATAAAAATAGACAAGTGAACACTCTATACTAATTTGTTACATTTTTATGATAAATTTGTGTTACAGGTAATACATGTAGTTTTTTTTTTTTTAAGATTTTCTTCTCCGTCCGTCCGTTCTTAAATAAAAATACTTCATTTAATTTGTACAAAAAAATGAATTCAATTTTAATTAGGTAGATAAATTCAATCAATAAAAATAAACAATAAAAATTATAACAAGGAAAATTTAACTGATTAACTTGTCTTTGACTTTAATTAACTTAACACTTTACGCTTTTTAAACTTAACTCCTTGGCGATTACTTTACGATTGCTTCTTCATTTAACTATACTTCTTTACATAGGTTTTTAAAAAAAGCTTTTATGAACTGTTCATTATTATATAATTGATTGCATGATTTTAAAAGTATACACTTTTTGGCTTTACTTCATAATGTTTAGCAAAATGTTCTATTCCACATACATTTGTCCGAAAAATACGATGACAAATTTATCATCAACATTTTGTCACTGTCATATTGACCTATATACTTACTAACAAATTTATCGTGACAATTTTACTTTATGATCTTCAAATGTGCTTTGATCGAAAAACGATGAAAAATGGAACAAAAAAAAGACCCTGGGATGCGACCCACACTGATAACTTCCCATCCTGTCTGTCGATTTGTTTTGCTTAAAAGTTTGTCTATATGTACTCGTATCAATTTTTACCAAATTGTAGATTTTATTTTTTATGAAAAAACAGACTGTTGGATTTTTATATAAAAATTACTGAATATCGAAAACAATATTTTAAGTGAAATAAAATAAGTTTGAAGCCAATATTTTTAATTTTTGAAAAGCTATTTGATTCGAAAGTAAATTTTTACGAAGTTTTAGTATTGTTTTTTTTTAAGAGTTTTAATTTTTGTAAAAAAAACTGTCAATTCGATTTTTTTAAATGTTGAAAACAATATTTCTTATGGGATAAAATAACTTTGAAGCCAATATTTAAAATTTTTGAAAAGATATTTGAGTCGAAAATCAATTTTTACCAACTTTTATAAATTTTGTTTAGGTTTTTATTTTTTGTAAAAAAAACTGTCAATTTGATTTTTCTCAACATTTTTCAAAATGTTGAAAACAATATTTCTTATAACATAAAATAAGTTTGAAGATTAAATTTCAAGTTTTTGAAAAGATATTTGAATCGATATTCAATTTTTACGAACTTTGAGTAATGTTTTTTTTTAGATTTTGATTTTTTATAAAAAAACTGTCAATTATCACGTTACAATATATTATATAAAATTTAATTCAAGTCTCTAGCGTTTTTGGTTCGTAAGATATTTAGGTTTAACCAAAATTTTCACCTTTTTTTCAAACTGCTATGGTAAAAAAACCACCAACGCAATTTTGTTGGGAGCCCTTTCTGCATCTTTCTGCCTTATTATCTGTATAACAAAATTTATTTGAAGTCGATATCTCTTCTGGTTCTTGAGCTATGGACGACCAAAAAAAAACGTCGCGAACGTAAGGACGTACGGACGTACGGACGTACAAACGTACGTACACACGCACGCACAGACATCTTTCTAAAAATCTTTTATTTCGACTCTAGGGACCTTGAAACGTCGAGAAATGTCAAAATTTTCAATTTGACAAATCGGACCCATTACAATAACTTCCTATGGGAAGTTAAAAATTATTGGTACCTACTCTTTCAGTTTGCAAAAGCTTGTTTTTTATTAAGAAGTGAAGTCAGTAAAACATAATCAAAACATCTTCTTGGTATAATGAAATGTTTTTGAACCGTTAGATCTTGAACGGATCCTTTGTCATAAGGTAGAAACATACAGTTTATTGATTTATTCTATAGACACAGCTGCTTCATTTCCAGTCCAGCAACACATATAAAGTTTGCAAAACTCCTGAAACGTTTTGGAAAAATACTTCACAATTTATTATCATGACAATTTCTTTATGAAACAAAAAGATCCAATTGTCTTTTATTTTCAAAAAATTCCTTAAAATTGTGAAATTGTTTATAGAACAGATTTTGACAATTGTTAAGTTGTAAATTAACAAATTTCACCTGTTACAATTGTCATAATGTTTATAAAATAACCCCCTGAAAATATTGTATGTATTAATTGTATGAAATGTGCAACGTATTTTTAAAACCAATAACTGGCCACAACAATATGGTCCAATTTTGCAAAAAAAAAGAATTTTGTTATAATATCCCGATATCCACCAATCACACCCTGTTTGACTATCCTCATTTAAAAAAAGGATAGTTTAACTATTCCTCTAGCCCGAAATTCGCACAAAACAGTGACAGCTTGTAGATGGATTTGTTTTTGGACAACGTGGGTTCTCAGAACCCTAAAAACATTTTCGGCGACAGAACAATCCTATTAAGGTAAAAATGTTCTTTTGCTTCACGACTATATTTTGTACTCAAGTTTCGAACTATTTTTGAAATATTATTCAATAATGAATACACGCGCTTTATTTTCACTTATCCCAAACAACTGTCAGCTGTCGAATAGTTCTTCTTTTGATGCAACAATTTTCTTTATATACATTTCAGAAAAATTAAACCCTTTTATATAAAGTGTTTCCGTTAAAGAATGATGCAAACATGACTATCAACTATTTAATTAGTTGCTTTAAAAAAAGTATTTTTAAAAAGTTTAAAATATTAAAAAAATTGTTTGGTGTGAGTGAAAAAAACGATTAAGAGTCGGTGTCTTTGAAAATTTCATTAAATCATTCATTACTTTAAAATCGATATGCTGGGGGTCTGAAAAGTCATGGCCTAGCATCAACCATACTTTACGGGAGCACCTGTATAAAATTTTTAAATTTGTCTTTATAAACTCGTTTTAAATTTGAATTTCCGTCATTTTTGATTATGAAATATTATTAAGATCGGTTTATTAGTTTCTCCATCCCAAACAGGAATGGTTGAGAGTTGTAAGTCACTAGGCCCTGGTTCACTACGGATTGTTGCGCCACCTAATTTATTTTTTATTTTATCATTAGTTTCTGAGATAAATACACAACAAAATAAGGGTGATATGGGGAAACCCTTCCGGAGCAATACAAATGTATATGTTTTTTATATTGAAAGAAAGCAAGTTAAAAACCTTTTTTTCCAAAAAAAAGCTTTTGGGCTGTTTTTGATAAAATTTTAATTTTTGATTTTTTACCAACAAAATTTTATGGGAACTAATATAATTTTTGGTTTAAGAAAATGTTTTTTTAAACATGAATCCGCTTCGAACCAAGTTTAAATTAAATCGACATAATGGCTTAGGCTGTAGAGGCGAGGATAGAGTGACCATCAGTATGGCCGAACCAACTTTTATCTAATTTTAGAATGTCTATATAATATATATTTAGCATACATATATCGCTTATGCAGTAAAAAAGTGTCACAACTCATAATTCATTGTTTTTCAATAGAGTCGAAAATAATCAATAAAAGTACAATTTTAAATAATCATAAATAACAAACAGCATCAATTCTACATCTTAAAGTAATGACACTTTGCATTTTGCTAAAAAAAAATAATGTTCCATTTTGAGTTCAGACACTTTAACCAAACAATTTTTAGTTATAACAGTTTTGATGTATTTTTTTCTTAAAGCTGAAAAGCTTAAGGGCTATAAAGATTATAATATTAAATCAAAATATGGTATGATGATCAATATTATGAAGTTTTCATACCATGCCTTCCTTCGAGCCTTTCTTCTCTTAAAACTTAATCAAATTAACCTTATAAAGTTTTACACAAAAAGAAACATTAATAAAGTTTTTTTCTACTTATTGTTAAAAAAATAATTATTTTTTTTGGGATTTGTGAAATTTTTTAAAAAAATTTCAAAGCATTATTTGATGTGGTTTGCATTTTGTCAAAATCTAGAATTTTGTAGTACAATTTATTATCGGTATGATATTCCAAAAATGATTTCGAAGGATGATTTCCAAAAATTTTATTGGCGTATTATGAATTAAATCGTTAGAATTCCTTCTTGAAGTGATGAAGGATGTTGAACAAGAAAATCTTCAGGTGTCGTCAAAATCAATAAGTCAGTTTTAATCGAATCACAAAAGTTTAAAATATTTCCAACTGGAAAATGTTTTTTGGTAGATAATAGCACCACTAATCTTGACAGACTTTTGGAATTCTTTATAAAACACCTGAAAAACAAATTTAACTGGTTAAAAAATATAAAACTGAGTCGCAAAAGTATTTTTTCTAAAGGTTTTAAGTACGATTAGTTCCAATCTGAATTCGAGGTTAGCGTACCAGAACTAAAGTGTCTGTTAACAAGTGTAATTTATCCGTCTAAAGTGTTACAATTAAAAAAAAAACATGGATTTTTCGAATTAAAATGTTGCTTAAATATCTGCCATGACAATATTAAGGTTATATTTATAATTGTAAGGATTTAGGATTTAATTGAGCTTTAAAAACTGAAATCTTTATTAAAATAACAAAACTGTATTCATTTCAAATTTTCATTTTTCTAAACTTGAGTAACTAAAAATAATACAAAGATTTTGTAATTAGCTAAATCAACTTAAATATCACAAACTAAAAATAAATTAAAAATTTACATTATCAAAAATAAAACAAATATTTTTCAACTTTTAAGTCGTAGTCCACACTGCGTCTTTTTTCTCGGACACAACCACATTCATTAATTCTTCTGAAGTTTAAATTGATATTATAAATACATTTATTTCTTTTTCGAATAATTGATGCTAGCCAACGTAAATTAAGATATAACCATTTCCAAAACTCTTTTTTCAAAGTTCTCTGATCGTAGGGTTGAGTTCTTAAAAGTAGATTCCCGCCATAATTGGCCTCAATAACCTCGTATTATTTTTTCATCATCTATGACTTCAACTAGATAAATAAAAACTTTGTTCTCTTTTTTATTGCAATCATCACATAAGTGTCAAATTTTCTGGTCCAACAAAAGTTTCTAGTTGTTGTTGTTATTGTTACGTTATCGTTTGTACTTTTATAAACGAAACACTTTGACACATGTTCACTTTTTGACGAGTACTTTAATTTGTATGACCATTGTGTAGTTTAGTGTTGTAGCTTGTATGTGTTGTGTAGGCTTTATGCGTGTTATTGCCAACAATATATGCCCCATCACACGTCCTTTTCACATAAACAACCAACAAAATAGTCATCGTAAAACATATTTTCTAAATTGGATAGTCCTTCATGTACAAAACAACACAAACAAAAAACAACAACAACGAAAAGGACAAAATGAAAGAAAGGAGAAATAAAAAAAAGAAGAAAATATTAATAAACACTTTAAAGAGTATTCCTTTGAGGTCAGTGTGTGTGTGTATCCTTTCAGTCAGCACTTTGATATCCCCATAAGTGCCATTATGCCACCCGAAACCGTATAATAAGTGATTTGTATGAATGTCACGAAGGACGAAGGCCCGACAACAACAGCAACAACTTCGAGGAAGAAAATCCCTTTTGCTTAATGGTGCGATTCATAAATTAGGGTAGAAATGTTTTCACTCATTCGCCGCGCTAGACTATCACCACTGTCGGCCGATGCCACCCCTTAGTCCTTAAGTCGATAATATAGTTTTTATGAAGAGGTACTTCGGAAAAGGAAAGAACAGGTAGAAGGATGAGATCGTGATGGTGATGATGATGATGGTTTCGAAAAAAAGGGGTTAACTTTGACCCCGCACACTAAACTATAAAGCAATTTAAAAGTTATGGCAAATTATTTCGTTTGTTTTTTTGTATTGGAAATTTACTTTTTTCTTCTTGTTGTTGTTTTTATTTCTTTCTGAACAAGGATTCAATGTCAAATTCTTAAACCCATTAGTTCGCCATTTTCCGCAACCACTTGACAACCGAAGCAAGTCCTTCGGGCTTGGTATGGAAAAGGAAACTACGAAAAAATAAAAAAAAACAAAAAATTCTCAACATCCAAATGTTTAATGTACCAACTTTCGAAAGCAATTAACAATGCTACTGCAGCAGAAAAACTTTAACCCTTCAAAAATGTTGAAACTGGAAAATGTAGAACAATTTTCAACTTTATATTCTGGTTCTGGTTCTGGTTCGGATAGCGGTGGAAAGTGGATTTTGAGAGGGGAAGGGGTATGGGAGGTGGTTTATATGGGTTATAGGATGTGTTTTATATATGAAAAGGCAAGTTGTACAACACGAACATGCAGCTTCTATAGCGAATTGTTGCTAAAGTAAAGTTGCAAAGACAAGTTCATCCTCATTTGTCGTAAAAGTCACACAAACTTTCAAAAATGTAACTCAAATGTGAACAGAACATTGCCATTGCACCGAACTGCTACATCAGTTAACTTATAACATACGTACCGTACATTACACATACATATGTATTTATACAAGTAGTTTATTATAAATGTTCATAGGTCTACACTCTTACATATATCTATAATGGAGTAAATGCTTCTTCTGCTTTTGCTATCCTGCAGTTGCTCATACTTACTTATAATAGAAAATAAGGACAAAGTATGTGTATATTGTGTTTAGGTAGGATTGAGGCTGGTAGGGAATTATTCATGAGGTCTGAGGATAATTAAGAAGTGGATGTAGGGAATCATCTACTATTTAATGTGATCAATTAAATCACAATGAGAAGTGACTTTTCAAAATGGCTTGATGGATTTTAATTCGAATTTGTTTTAATTGTTATACTCTAAATGGTTTTGAATTTTGAAATTAATTTAAGTTTTTTTTTAACGAATTAAAAATTAAATTGGAACTAAATTTGTTACATCTGCTAAGCTTTAAACTTATAAACACTAAAATAGTAACAGTTACAGTGAAAAAGTGTTAGGAAAAGTGACAATGTAACAATTTGGAAATCATATGACACAAATTGTAATTTTGTTTGGAAATTGTCAAATAGAATCATCAAGGTTTTATTAAAAATTTACGGTGTAGAATTATTCATAAAAAAATTCAAAGTGTAAATATCGTTCCATATTGGTTATTACTCTTGTGTTAAGTGTTCTGTTATTGTCTTTTCTCGTTTGTGATGTCTTACGATTGTTTCAAGGCTGTGTCTACCGGTAGCTCACATGACACTCAGTTAATATGACAATTAATATGGTGCCACGTGTACCACCGGTGGTCTCAAAATATTTGCTGTTTTTTCCGTTATTTCCATTCTGATTTTTTCTTCATTTTTCAGGCTATTCATATAAAAATGTGTGTATTTCTTATATTTCAAATGGCTAATAACCCGGGAATCCCAACAAGATTATTTTATGGGAGTAGAAACACAGATGAAGATTCTGATAGCGGTGACAGTTTGGATTTTAAAGGGTCCAATTTCAGTGACTACGTGCCATCTGGTGCTGGATCGAGTGACATGGATGCTTCAGAGGACAACTACGAGGATGAAGTGGCTGATGTTGTCGATATTCCATCAAATATTTGGGCTGCCGTAAGCGGAAGATCTCTCAAGACGTTTGTGTTTACCGACCATCATTCTACACCTAGGATATCAAATATGGAAATCA
This sequence comes from Eupeodes corollae, assembly GCF_945859685.1. Taxonomy (NCBI): domain Eukaryota; kingdom Metazoa; phylum Arthropoda; class Insecta; order Diptera; family Syrphidae; genus Eupeodes; species Eupeodes corollae. Next base: position 29,563 of record NW_026605205.1, read on the forward strand.
GTTCAATAAGGCCAATCGACTTGTTCAGCTTAATGGTAACTGATGAAGTTTATGAACTGATTGTGTCCCAAACCAATTTGAACGCTAATCAGTCCTTGGCAAGGTCAACCGTAACTCGAAGATTTCGAATGAAGAAATGGGACGATACGAATGTACCAGAGATAAGGAAGTTTCTTGGCCTTGTCATACACATGGGAATTATAAAATATCCAGCTATTTCTCTGTACTGGAAGACGAACCAATTTTATAAAAACAATTTTGTCCCCATGTAATGTCACGCAATCGGTTCCAATTATTGCTATAATTTATTCACTTCGCCGACAACGCAAATAAGCCATTTACTTGACATTTTGGAAAAAAAAATCGTGAGTGCCCGAATTCCGGGAGAAATATTGGCTGTTGATGAGAGCAGGATTCCCTGGTGATTAAGGCTCCAGTTTCGTCAGTATAATCCTGGGAAATCTCACAAATATGGAGTAAAGGTGTACAAGCTCTGTGACACTAATGGATGCACATACACCAGCTCAATTTATGCCAGAAAATGTGATAGTAACAATCAGAGAGGAAAACTAACTGAAAGCACTTCACACAGCACCCAAATTGTGTTAGACCTTGCTGATCGGTATTTGGGCAAAGGCAGAACAATGATCACCGATAATTTTTATACATCAGTATCGCTGGCAAAGCATCTGATTGAGCGTGAAACACGCCTAGTTGGAACATTGCGAAAAAATAGAGCTGGAAATCCAAAGGATGTGACAAACGCTAAACTAAAAAAAAAACTATA
>NW_026605206.1:0-83745 GCF_945859685.1 Eupeodes corollae
AAGATCTATCATTATAGAAATAGATGAGTCATTTTGGAGCATCCTGAAGGATTTTTTGATGTTCTAGACGAAAAATCAAATCACAACCAAAACCATCACCTGATCCTTCCCAACCCCCAAAATCGAATCAAGACTTCAAAATAGATACTTGACATGTACATAGAAAAAGATACTCCTAATCAAGATCTATCATTATAGATATAGATGAGTCATTTTGGAGCATCCTGAAGGATTTTTTGATGTTCTAGACGAAAATCAAATCACACCCAAAACCATCACCTGATCCTTCCCAACCCCCAAAATCGATCAAGACTTCAAAATAGATACTTGACATGTACTAGAAAAAAGATACTCCTAATCAAGATCTATCATTATAGATATAGATGAGTCATTTTGGAGCATCCTGAAGGATTTTTGATGTTCTAGACGAAAATCAAATCACACCCAAAACCATCACCTGATCCTTCCCAACCCCCAAAATCGATCAAGACTTCAAAATAGATACTTGACATGTACTAGAAAAAGATACTCCTAATCAAGATCTATCATTATAGATATAGATGAGTCATTTTGGAGCATCCTGAAGGATTTTTGATGTTCTAGACGAAAATAAAATCACACCCAAAAACCATCACCTGATCCTTCCCAACCCCCAAAATCGATCTAAGACTTCAAAATAGATACTTGACATGTACTAGAAAAAGATACTCCTAATCAAGATCTATCATTATAGATATAGATGAGTCATTTTGGAGCATCCTGAAGGATTTTTGATGTTCTAGACGAAAATCAAATCACACCCAAAAACATCACCTGATCCTTCCCAACCCCCAAAAATCGATCAAGACTTCAAAATAGATACTTGACATGTACTAGAAAAAGATACTCCTAATCAAGATCTATCATTATAGATATAGATGAGTCATTTTGGAGCATCCTGAGGATTTTTGATGTTCTAGACGAAAATCAAATCACACCCAAAAACCATCACCTGATCCTTCCCAACACCCAAAATCGATCAAGACTTCAAAATAGATACTTGACATGTACTAGAAAAAGATACTCCCAATCAAGATCTAACATTATAGATATAGATGAGTCATTTTGGAGCATCCTGAAGGATTTTTTGATGTTCTAGACGAAAATCAAATCACACCCAAAAACCAGCACCTGATCCTTCCCAACCCCCAAAATCGATCAAGACTTCAAAATAGATACTTGACATGTACTAGAAAAAGATACTCCTAATCAAGATCTATCATTATAGATATAGATGAGTCATTTTGGAGCATCCTGAAGGATTTTTGATGTTCTAGACGAAAATCAAATCACACCCAAAACCATCACCTGATCCTTCCCAACCCCCAAAATCGATCAAGACTTCAAAATAGATACTTGACATGTACTAGAAAAAGATACTCCTAATCAAGATCTATCATTATAGATATAGATGAGTCATTTTGGAGCTCCTGAAGGATTTTTGATGTTCTAGACGAAAATCAAATCACACCCAAAACCATCACCTGATCCTTCCCAACCCCCAGAAATCGATCAAGACTTCAAAATAGATACTTGACATGTACAAGAAAAAGATACTCCTAATCAAGATCTATCATTATAGATATAGATGAGTCTTTTTGGAGCATCCTGAAGGATTTTTGATGTTCTAGACGAAAATCAAATCACACCCAAAACCATCACCTGATCCTTCCCAACCCCCAAAATCGGTCAAGACTTCAAAATAGATACTTGACATGTACTAGAAAAAGATACTCCTAATCAAGATCTATCATTATAGATATAGATGAGTCATTTTTGGAGCATCCTGAAGGATTTTTGATGTTCTAGACGAAAATCAAATCACACCCAAAACCATCACCTGATCCTTCCCAACACCCAAAATCGATCAAGACTTCAAAATAGATACTTGACATGTACTAGAAAAAGATACTCCCAATCAAGATCTAACATTATAGATATAGATGAGTCATTTTGGAGCATCCTGAAGGATTTTTGATGTTCTAGACGAAAATCAAATCACACCCAAAACCATCACCTGATCCTTCCCAACCCCCAAAATCGATCAAGACTTCAAAATAGATACTTGACATGTACTAGAAAAAGATACTCCTAATCAAGATCTATCATTATAGATATAGATGAGTCATTTTGGAGCATCCTGAAGGATTTTTGATGTTCTAGACGAAAATCAAATCACACCCAAAACCATCACCTGATCCTTCCCAACCCCCAAAATCGATTCAAGACTTCAAAATAGATACTTGACATGTACTAGAAAAAGATACTCCTAATCAAGATCTATCATTATAGATATAGATGAGTCATTTTGGAGCATCCTGAAGGATTCTTTGATGTTCTAGACGAAAATCAAATCACACCCAAAACCATCACCTGATCCTTCCCAACCCCCCAAAATCGATCAAGACTTCAAAATAGATACTTGACATGTACTAGAAAAAAGATACTCCTAATCAAGATCTATCATTATAGATATAGATGAGTCATTTTGGAGCATCCTGAAGGATTTTTGATGTTCTAGACGAAAATCAAATCACACCCAAAACCATCACCTGATCCTTCCCAACCCCCAAAATCGATCAAGACTTCAAAATAGATACTTGACATGTACTAGAAAAAGATACTCCTAATCAAGATCTATCATTATAGATATAGATGAGTCATTTTGGAGCATCCTGAAGGATTTTTGATGTTCTAGACGAAAATCAAATCACACCCAAAACCATCACCTGATCCTTCCCAACCCCCAAAATCGATCAAGACTTCAAAATAGATACTTGACATGTACTAGAAAAAGATACTCCTAATCAAGATCTATCATTATAGATATAGATGAGTCATTTTGGAGCATCCTGAAGGATTTTTGATGTTCTAGACGAAAATCAAATCACACCCAAAACCATCACCTGATCCTTCCCAACCCCCAAAATCGATCAAGACTTCAAAATAGATACTTGACATGTACTAGAAAAAGATACTCCTAATCAAGATCTATCATTATAGATATAGATGAGTCATTTTGGAGCATCCTGAAGGATTTTTGATGTTCTAGACGAAAATCAAATCACACCCAAAACCATCACCTGATCCTTCCCAACCCCCAAAATCGATCAAGACTTCAAATAGATACTTGACAAGTACTAGAAAAAGATACTCCTAATCAAGATCTATCATTATAGATATAGATGAGTCATTTTGGAGCATCCTGAAGGATTTTTGATGTTTCTAGACGAAAATCAAATCACACCCAAAACCATCACCTGATCCTTCCCAACCCCCAAAATCGATCAAGACTTCAAAATAGATACTTGACATGTACTAGAAAAAGATACTCCTAATCAAGATCTATCATTATAGATATAGATGAGTCATTTTGGAGCATCCTGAAGGATTTTTGATGTTCTAGACGAAAATCAAATCACACCCAAAACCATCACCTGATCCTTCCCAACCCCCAAAATCGATCAAGACTTCAAAATAGATACTTGACATGTACTAGAAAAAGATACTCCTAATCAAGATCTATCACTATAGATATAGATGAGTCATTTTGGAGCATCCTGAAGGATTTTTGATGTTCTAGACGAAAATCAAATCACACCCAAAACCATCACCTGATCCTTCCAACCCCCAAAATCGATCAAGACTTCAAAATAGATACTTGACATGTACTAGAAAAAGATACTCCTAATCAAGATCTATCATTATAGATATAGATGAGTCATTTTGGAGCATCCTGAAGGATTTTTGATGTTCTAGACGAAAATCAAATCACACCCAAAACCATCACCTGATCCTTCCCAACCCCCAAAATCGATCAAGACTTCAAAATAGATACTTGACATGTACTAGAAAAAAGGATACTCCTAATCAAGATCTATCATTATAGATATAGATGAGTCATTTTGGAGCATCCTGAAGGATTTTTGATGTTCTAGACGAAAATCAAATCACACCCAAAACCATCACCTGATCCTTCCCAACCCCCCAAAATCGATCAAGACTTCAAAATAGATACTTGACATGTACTAGAAAAAGATACTCCTAATCAAGATCTATCATTATAGATATAGATGAGTCATTTTGGAGCATCCTGAAGGATTTTTGATGTTCTAGACGAAAATCAAATCACACCCAAAACCATCACCTGATCCTTCCCAACCCCCAAAATCGATCAAGACTTCAAAAATAGATACTTGACATTGTACTAGAAAAAGATACTCCTAATCAAGATCTATCATTATAGATATAGATGAGTCATTTTGGAGCATCCTGAAGGATTTTTGATGTTCTAGACGAAAATCAAATCACACCCAAAACCATTCACCTGATCCTTCCCAACCCCCAAAATCTATCAAGACTCAAAATAGATACTTGACATGTACTAGAAAAAGATACTACTAATCAAGATCTATCATTATAGATATAGATGAGTCATTTTTGGAGCATCCTGAAGGATTTTTGATGTTCTAGACGAAAATCAAATCACACCCAAAACCATCACCTGATCCTTCCCAACCCCCAAAATCGATCAAGACTTCAAAATAGATACTTGACATGTACTAGAAAAAAGATACTCCTAATCAAGATCTATCATTATAGATATAGATGAGTCATTTTGGAGCATCCTGAAGGATTTTTGATGTTCTAGACGAAAATCAAATCACACCCAAAACCATCACCTGATCCTTCCCAACCCCCAAAATCGATCAAGACTTCAAAATAGATACTTGACATGTACTAAGAAAAAGATACTCCTAATCAAGATCTATCATTATAGATATAGATGAGTCATTTTGGAGCATCCTGAAGGATTTTTGATGTTCTAGACGAAAATCAAATCACACCCAAAACCATCACCTGATCCTTCCCAACCCCCAAAATCGATCAAGACTTCAAAATAGATACTTGACATGTACTAGAAAAAGATACTCCTAATCAAGATCTATCATTATAGATATAGATGAGTCATTTTGGAGCATCCTTGAAGGATTTTTGATGTTCTAGACGAAAATCAAATCACACCCAAAACCATCACCTGATCCTTCCCAACCCCCAAAATCGATCAAGACTTCAAAATAGATACTTGACATGTACTAGAAAAAGATACTCCTAATCAAGATCTATCATTATAGATATAGATGAGTCATTTTGGAGCATCCTGAAGGATTTTTGGATGTTCTAGACGAAAATCAAATCACACCCAAAACCATCACCTGATCCTTCCCAACCCCCAAAATCGATCAAGACTTCAAAATAGATACTTGACATGTACTAGAAAAAGATACTCCTAATCAAGATCTATCATTATAGATATAGATGAGTCATTTTGGAGCATCCTGAAGGATTTTTGATGTTCTAGACGAAAATCAAATCACACCCAAAAACATCACCTGATCCTTCCCAACCCCCAAAATCGATCAAGACTTCAAAATAGATACTTGACATGTACTAGAAAAAGATACTCCTAATCAAGATCTATCATTATAGATATAGATGAGTCATTTTGGAGCATCCTGAAGGATTTTTGATGTTCTAGACGAAAATCAAATCACACCCAAAACCATCACCTGATCCTTCCCAACCCCCAAAATCGATCAAGACTTCAAAATAGATACTTGACATGTACTAAAAAAAGATACTCCTAATCAAGATCTATCATTATAGATATAGGATGAGTCATTTTGGAGCATCCTGAAGGATTTTTGATGTTCTAGACGAAAATCAAATCACACCCAAAACCATCACCTGATCCTTCCCAACCCCCAAAATCGATCAAGACTTCAAAATAGATACTTGACATGTACTAGAAAAAGATACTCCTAATCAAGATCTATCATTATAGATATAGATGAGTCATTTTGGAGCATCCTGAAGGATTTTTGATGTTCTAGACGAAAATCAAATCACACCCAAAACCATCACCTGATCCTTCCCAACCCCCAAAATCGATCAAGACTTCAAAATAGATACTTGACATGTACTAGAAAAAGATACTCCTAATCAAGATCTATCATTATAGATATAGATGAGTCATTTTGGAGCATCCTGAAGGATTTTTGATGTTCTAGACGAAAATCAAATCACACCCAAAACCATCACCTGATCCTTCCCAACCCCAAAATCGATCAAGACTTCAAAATAGATACTTGACATGTACTAGAAAAAGATACTCCTAATCAAGATCTATAATTATAGATATAGATGAGTCATTTTGGAGCATCCTGAAGGATTTTTGATGTTCTAGACGAAAATCAAATCACACCCAAAACCATCACCTGATCCTTCCCAACCCCCAAAATCGATCAAGACTTCAAAATAGATACTTGACATGTACTAGAAAAAGATACTCCTAATCAAGATCTATCATTATAGATATAGATGAGTCATTTTGGAGCATCCTGAAGGATTTTTGATGTTCTAGACGAAAATCAAATCACACCCAAAACCATCACCTGATCCTTCCCAACCCCCAAAATCGATCAAGACTTCAAAATAGATACTTGACATGTACTAGAAAAAGATACTCCTAATCAAGATCTATCATTATAGATATAGATAAGTCGTTTTGGAGCATCCTGAAGGATTTCTGATGTTCTAGACGAAAATCAAATCACACCCAAAACCATCACCTGATCCTTCCCAACCCCCAAAATCGATCAAGACTTCAAAATAGATACTTGACATGTACTAGAAAAAGATACTCCTAATCAAGATCTATCATTATAGATATAGATGAGTCATTTTGGAGCATCCTGAAGGATTTTTTCTAGAAGGATTTGTTCTAGACGAAAATCAAATCACACCCAAAACCATCACCTGATCCTTCCCAACCCCCAAAATCGATCAAGACTTCAAAATAGATACTTGACATGTACTAGAAAAAGATACTCCTAATCAAGATCTATCATTATAGATATAGATGAGTCATTTTGGAGCATCCTGAAGGATTTTTGATGTTCTAGACGAAAATCAAATCACACCCAAAACCATCACCTGATCCTTCCCAACCCCCAAAATTGATCAAGACTTCAAAATAGATACTTGACATGTACTAGAAAAAGATACTCCTAATCAAGATCTATCATTATAGATATAGATGAGTCATTTTGGAGCATCCTGAAGGATTTTTGATGTTCTAGACGAAAATCAAATCACACCCAAAACCATCACCTGATCCTTCCCAACCCCCAAAATCGATCAAGACTTCAAAATAGATACTTGACATGTACTAGAAAAAGATACTCCTAATCAAGATCTATAATTATAGATATAGATGAGTCATTTTGGAGCATACTGAAGGATTTTTGATGTTCTAGACGAAAATCAAATCACACCCAAAACCATCACCTGATCCTTCCCAACCCCCAAAATCGATCAAGACTTCAAAATAGATACTTGACATGTACTAGAAAAAGATACTCCTAATCAAGATCTATCATTATAGATATAGATGAGTCATTTTGGAGCATCCTGAAGGATTTTTGATGTTCTAGACGAAAATCAAATCACACCCAAAACCATCACCTGATCCTTCCCAACCCCCAAAATCGATCAAGACTTCAAAATAGATACTTGACATGTACTAGAAAAAGATACTCCTAATCAAGATCTATCATTATAGATATAGATGAGTCATTTTGGAGCATCCTGAAGGATTTTTGATGTTCTAGACGAAAATCAAATCACACCCAAAACCATCACCTGATCCTTCCCAACCCCCAAAATCGATCAAGACTTCAAAATAGATACTTGACATGTACTAGAAAAAGATACTCCTAATCAAGATCTATCATTATAGATATAGATGAGTCATTTTGGAGCATCCTGAAGGATTTTTGATGTTCTAGACGAAAATCAAATCACACCCAAAACCATCACCTGATCCTTCCCAACCCCCAAAATCGATCAAGACTTCAAAATAGATACTTGACATGTACTAGAAAAAGATACTCCTAATCAAGATCTATCATTATAGATATAGATGAGTCATTTTGGAGCATCCTGAAGGATTTTTGATGTTCTAGACGAAAATCAAATCACACCCAAAACCATCACCTGATCCTTCCCAACCCCCAAAATCGATCAAGACTTCAAAATAGATACTTGACATGTACTAGAAAAAGATACTCCTAATCAAGATCTATCATTATAGATATAGATGAGTCATTTTGGAGCATCCTGAAGGATTTTTGATGTTCTAGACGAAAATCAAATCACACCCAAAACCATCACCTGATCCTTCCCAACCCCCAAAATCGATCAAGACTTCAAAATAGGTACTTGACATGTACTAGAAAAAGATACTCCTAATCAAGATATATCATTATAGATATAGATGAGTCATTTTGGAGCATCCTGAAGGATTTTTGATGTTCTAGACGAAAATCAAATCACACCCAAAACCATCACCTGATCCTTCCCAACCCCCAAAATCGATCAAGACTTCAAAATAGATACTTGACATGTACTAGAAAAAGATACTCCTAATCAAGATCTATAATTATAGATATAGATGAGTCATTTTGGAGCATCCTGAAGGATTTTTGATGTTCTAGACGAAAATCAAATCACACCCAAAACCATCACCTGATCCTTCCCAACCCCCTAAATCGATCAAGACTTCAAAATGGATACTTGACATGTACTAAAAAAAGATACTCCTAATCAAGATCTATCATTATAGATATAGATGAGTCATTTTGGAGCATCCTGAAGGATTTTTGATGTTCTAGACGAAAATCAAATCACACCCAAAACCATCACCTGATCCTTCCCAACCCCCAAAATCGATCAAGACTTCAAAATAGATACTTGACATGTACTAGAAAAAGATACTCCTAATCAAGATCTATCATTATAGATATAGATGAGTCATTTTGGAGCATCCTGAAGGATTTTTGATGTTCTAGACGAAAATCAAATCACACCCAAAACCATCACCTGATCCTTCCCAACCCCCAAAATCGATCAAGACTTCAAAATAGATACTTGACATGTACTAGAAAAAGATACTCCTAATCAAGATCTATCATTATAGATATAGAAGAGTCATTTTGGAGCATCCTGAAGGATTTTTGATGTTCTAGACGAAAATCAAATCACACCCAAAACCATCACCTGATCCTTCCCAACCCCCAAAATCGATCAAGACTTCAAAATAGATACTTGACATGTACTAGAAAAAGATACTCCTAATCAAGATCTATAATTATAGATATAGATGAGTCATTTTGGAGCATCCTGAAGGATTTTTGATGTTCTAGACGAAAATCAAATCACACCCAAAACCATCACCTGATCCTTCCCAACCCCCAAAATCGATCAAGACTTCAAAATAGATACTTGACATGTACTAGAAAAAGATACTCCTAATCAAGATCTATCATTATAGATATAGATGAGTCATTTTGGAGCATCCTGAAGGATTTTTGATGTTCTAGACGAAAATCAAATCACACCCAAAACCATCACCTGATCCTTCGCAACCCCCAAAATCGATCAAGACTTCAAAATAGATACTTGACATGTACTAGAAAAAGATACTCCTAATCAAGATCTATCATTATAGATATAGATGAGTCATTTTGGAGCATCCTGAAGGATTTTTGATGTTCTAGACGAAAATCAAATCACACCCAAAACCATCACCTGATCCTTCCCAACCCCCAAAATCGATCAAAACTTCAAAATAGATACTTGACATGTACTAGAAAAAGATACTCCTAATCAAGATCTATCATTATAGATATAGATGAGTCATTTTGGAGCATCCTGAAGGATTTTTGATGTTCTAGACGAAAATCAAATCACACCCAAAACCATCACCTGATCCTTCCCAACCCCCAAAATTGATCAAGACTTCAAAATAGATACTTGACATGTACTAGAAAAAGATACTCCTAATCAAGATCTATCATTATAGATATAGATGAGTCATTTTGGAGCATCCTGAAGGATTTTTGATGTTCTAGACGAAAATCAAATCACACCCAAAACCATCACCTGATCCTTCCCAACCCCCAAAATCGATCAAGACTTCAAAATAGATACTTGACATGTACTAGAAAAAGATACTCCTAATCAAGATCTATAATTATAGATATAGATGAGTCATTTTGGAGCATCCTGAAGGATTTTTGATGTTCTAGACGAAAATCAAATCACACCCAAAACCATCACCTGATCCTTCCCAACCCCCAAAATCGATCAAGACTTCAAAATAGATACTTGACATGTAATAGAAAAAGATACTCCTAATCAAGATCTATCATTATAGTAATATAGATGAGTCTTGGAGCATCCTGAAGGATTTTTGATGTTCTAGACGAAAATCAAATCACACCCAAAACCATCACCTGATCCTTCCCAACCCCCAAAATCGATCAAGACTTCAAAATAGATACTTGACATGTACTAGAAAAAGATACTCCTAATCAAGATCTATCATTATAGATATAGATGAGTCATTTTGGAGCATCCTGAAGGATTTTTGATGTTCTAGACGAAAATCAAATCACACCCAAAACCATCACCTGATCCTTCCCAACCCCCAAAATCGATGAAGACTTCAAAATAGATACTTGACATGTACTAGAAAAAGATACTCCTAATCAAGATCTATCATTATAGATATAGATGAGTCATTTTGGAGCATCCTGAAGGATTTTTGATGTTCTAGACGAAAATCAAATCACACCCAAAACCATCACCTGATCCTTCCCAACCCCCAAAATCGATCAAGACTTCAAAATAGATACTTGACATGTACTAGAAAAAGATACTCCTAATCAAGATCTATCATTATAGATATAGATGAGTCATTTTGGAGCATCCTGAAGGATTTTTGATGTTCTAGACGAAAATCAAATCACACCCAAAACCATCACCTGATCCTTCCCAACCCCCAAAATCGATCAAGACTTCAAAATAGATACTTGACATGTACTAGAAAAAGATACTCCTAATCAAGATCTATCATTATAGATATAGATTAGTCATTTTGGAGCATCCTGAAGGATTTTTGATGTTCTAGACGAAAATCAAATCACACCCAAAACCATCACCTGATCCTTCCCAACCCCCAAAATCGATCAAGACTTCAAAATAGATACTTGACATGTACTAGAAAAAGATACTCCTAATCAAGATATATCATTATAGATATAGATGAGTCATTTTGGAGCATCCTGAAGGATTTTTGATGTTCTAGACGAAAATCAAATCACACCCAAAACCATCACCTGATCCTTCCCAACCCCCAAAATCGATCAAGACTTCAAAATAGATACTTGACATGTACTAGAAAAAGATACTCCTAATCAAGATCTATAATTATAGATATAGATGAGTCATTTTGGAGCATCCTGAAGGATTTTTGATGTTCTAGACGAAAATCAAATCACACCCAAAACCATCACCTGATCCTTCCCAACCCCCAAAATCGATCAAGACTTCAAAATAGATACTTGACATGTACTAGAAAAAGATACTCCTAATCAAGATCTATCATTATAGATATAGATGAGTCATTTTGGAGCATCCTGAAGGATTTTTGATGTTCTAGACGAAAATCAAATCACACCCAAAACCATCACCTGATCCTTCCCAACCCCCAAAATCGATCAAGACTTCAAAATAGATACTTGACATGTACTAGAAAAAGATACTCCTAATCAAGATCTATCATTATAGATATAGATGAGTCATTTTGGAGCATCCTGAAGGATTTTTGATGTTCTAGACGAAAATCAAATCACACCCAAAACCATCACCTGATCCTTCCCAACCCCCCAAAATCGATCAAGACTTCAAAATAGATACTTGACATGTACTAGAAAAAGATACTCCTAATCAAGATCTATCATTATAGATATAGATGAGTCATTTTGGAGCATCCTGAAGGATTTTTGATGTTCTAGACGAAAATCAAATCACACCCAAAACCATCACCTGATCCTTCCCAACCCCCAAAATCGGTCAAGACTTCAAAATAGATACTTGACATGTACTAGAAAAAGATACTCCTAATCAAGATCTATAATTATAGATATAGATGAGTCATTTTGGAGCATCCTGAAGGATTTTTGATGTTCTAGACGAAAATCAAATCACACCCAAAACCATCACCTGATCCTTCCCAACCCCCAAAATCGATCAAGACTTCAAAATAGATAATTGACATGTACTAGAAAAAGATACTCCTAATCAAGATCTATCATTATAGATATAGATGAGTCATTTTTTGATGTTCTAGACGAAAATCAAATCACACCCAAAACCATCACCTGATCCTTCCCAACCCCCAAAATCGATCAAGACTTCAAAATAGATACTTGACATGTACTAGAAAAAGATACTCCTAATCAAGATCTATCATTATAGATATAGATGAGTCATTTTGGAGCATCCTGAAGGATTTTTGATGTTCTAGACGAAAATCAAATCACACCCAAAACCATTTCCTGATCCTTCCCAACCCCCAAAATCGATCAAGACTTCAAAATAGATACTTGACATGTACTAGAAAAAGATACTCCTAATCAAGATCTATCATTATAGATATAGATGAGTCATTTTGGAGCATCCTGAAGGATTTTTGATGTTCTAGACGAAAATCAAATCACACCCAAAACCATCACCTGATCCTTCCCAACCCCCAAAATCGATCAAGACTTCAAAATAGATACTTGACATGTACTAGAAAAAGATACTCCTAATCAAGATCTATCATTATAGATATAGATGAGTCATTTTGGAGCATCCTGAAGGATTTTTGATGTTCTAGACGAAAATCAAATCACACCCAAAACCATCACCTGATCCTTCCCAACCCCCAAAATCGATCAAGACTTCAAAATAGATACTTGACATGTACTAGAAAAAGATACTCCTAATCAAGATCTATCATTATAGATATAGATGAGTCATTTTGGAGCATCCTGAAGGATTTTTGATGTTCTAGACGAAAATCAAATCACACCCAAAACCATCACCTGATCCTTCCCAACCCCCAAAATCGATCAAGACTTCAAAATAGATACTTGACATGTACTAGAAAAATATACTCCTAATCAAGATCTATCATTATAGATATAGATGAGTCATTTTGGAGCATCCTGAAGGATTTTTGATGTTCTAGACGAAAATCAAATCACACCCAAAACCATCACCTGATCCTTCCCAACCCCCAAAATCGATCAAGACTTCAAAATAGATACTTGACATGTACTAGAAAAAGATACTCCTAATCAAGATCTATCATTATAGATATAGATGAGTCATTTTGGAGCATCCTGAAGGATTTTTGATGTTCTAGACGAAAATCAAATCACACCCAAAACCATCACCTGATCCTTCCCAACCCCCAAAATCGATCAAGACTTCAAAATAGATACTTGACATGTACTAGAAAAAGATACTCCTAATCAAGATCTATCATTATAGATATAGATGAGTCATTTTGGAGCATCCTGAAGGATTTTTGATGTTCTAGACGAAAATCAAATCACACCCAAAACCATCACCTGATCCTTCCCAACCCCCAAAATCGATCAAGACTTCAAAATAGATACTTGACATGTACTAGAAAAAGATACTCCTAATCAAGATCTATCATTATAGATATAGATGAGTCATTTTGGAGCATCCTGAAGGATTTTTGATGTTCTAGACGAAAATCAAATCACACCCAAAACCATCACCTGATCCTTCCCAACCCCCAAAATCGATCAAGACTTCAAAATAGATACTTGACATGTACTAGAAAAAGATACTCCTAATCAAGATCTATCATTATAGATATAGATGAGTCATTTTGGAGCATCCTGAAGGATTTTTGATGTTCTAGACGAAAATCAAATCACACCCAAAACCATCACCTGATCCTTCCCAACCCCCAAAATCGATCAAGACTTCAAAATAGATACTTGACATGTACTAGAAAAAGATACTCCTAATCAAGATCTATCATTATAGATATAGATGAGTCATTTTGGAGCATCCTGAAGGATTTTTGATGTTCTAGACGAAAATCAAATCACACCCAAAACCATCACCTGATCCTTCCCAACCCCCAAAATCGATCAAGACTTCAAAATAGATACTTGACATGTACTAGAAAAAGATACTCCTAATCAAGATCTATCATTATAGATATAGATGAGTCATTTTGGAGCATCCTGAAGTGTTTTTGATGTTCTAGACGAAAATCAAATCACACCCAAAACCATCACCTGATCCTTCCCAACCCCCAAAATCGATCAAGACTTCAAAATAGATACTTGACATGTACTAGAAAAAGATACTCCTAATCAAGATCTATCATTATAGATATAGATGAGTCATTTTGGAGCATCCTGAAGGATTTTTGATGTTCTAGACGAAAATCAAATCACACCCAAAACCATCACCTGATCCTTCCCAACCCCCAAAATCGATCAAGACTTCAAAATAGATACTTGACATGTACTAGAAAAAGATACTCCTAATCAAGATCTATCATTATAGATATAGATGTGTCATTTTGGAGCATCCTGAAGGATTTTTGATGTTCTAGACGAAAATCAAATCACACCCAAAACCATCACCTGATCCTTCCCAACCCCCAAAATCGATCAAGACTTCAAAATAGATACTTGACATGTACTAGAAAAAGATACTCCTAATCAAGATCTATCATTATAGATATAGATGAGTCATTTTGGAGCATCCTGAAGGATTTTTGATGTTCTAGACGAAAATCAAATCACACCCAAAACCATCACCTGATCCTTCCCAACCCCCAAAATCGATCAAGACTTCAAAATAGATACTTGACATGTACTAGAAAAAGATACTCCTAATCAAGATCTATCATTATAGATATAGATGAGTCATTTTGGAGCATCCTGAAGGATTTTTGATGTTCTAGACGAAAATCAAATCACACCCAAAACCATCACCTGATCCTTCCCAACCCCCAAAATCGATCAAGACTTCAAAATAGATACTTGACATGTACTAGAAAAAGATACTCCTAATCAAGATCTATCATTATAGATATAGATGAGTCATTTTGGAGCATCCTGAAGGATTTTTGATGTTCTAGACGAAAATCAAATCACACCCAAAACCATCACCTGATCCTTCCCAACCCCCAAAATCGATCAAGACTTCAAAATAGATACTTGACATGTACTAGAAAAAGATACTCCTAATCAAGATCTATCATTATAGATATAGATGAGTCATTTTGGAGCATCCTGAAGGATTTTTGATGTTCTAGACGAAAATCAAATCACACCCAAAACCATCACCTGATCCTTCCCAACCCCCAAAATCGATCAAGACTTCAAAATAGATACTTGACATGTACTAGAAAAAGATACTCCTAATCAAGATCTATCATTATAGATATAGATGAGTCATTTTGGAGCATCCTGAAGAATTTTTGATGTTCTAGACGAAAATCAAATCACACCCAAAACCATCACCTGATCCTTCCCAACCCCCAAAATCGATCAAGACTTCAAAATAGATACTTGACATGTACTAGAAAAAGATACTCCTAATCAAGATCTATCATTATAGATATAGATGAGTCATTTTGGAGCATCCTGAAGGATTTTTGATGTTCTAGACGAAAATCAAATCACACCCAAAACCATCACCTGATCCTTCCCAACCCCCAAAATCGATCAAGACTTCAAAATAGATACTTGACATGTACTAGAAAAAGATACTCCTAATCAAGATCTATCATTATAGATATAGATGAGTCATTTTGGAGCATCCTGAAGGAATTTTGATGTTCTAGACGAAAATCAAATCACACCCAAAACCATCACCTGATCCTTCCCAACCCCCAAAATCGATCAAGACTTCAAAATAGATACTTGACATGTACTAGAAAAAGATACTCCTAATCAAGATCTATCATTATAGATATAGATGAGTCATTTTGGAGCATCCTGAAGGATTTTTGATGTTCTAGACGAAAATCAAATCACACCCAAAACCATCACCTGATCCTTCCCAACCCCCAAAATCGATCAAGACTTCAAAATAGATACTTGAAATGTACTAGAAAAAGATACTCCTAATCAAGATCTATCATTATAGATATAGATGAGTCATTTTGGAGCATCCTGAAGGATTTTTGATGTTCTAGACGAAAATCAAATCACACCCAAAACCATCACCTGATCCTTCGCAACCCCCAAAATCGATCAAGACTTCAAAATAGATACTTGACATGTACTAGAAAAAGATACTCCTAATCAAGATCTATAATTATAGATATAGATGAGTCATTTTGGAGCATCCTGAAGGATTTTTGATGTTCTAGACGAAAATCAAATCACACCCAAAACCATCACCTGATCCTTCCCAACCCCCAAAATCGATCAAGACTTCAAAATAGATACTTGACATGTACTAGAAAAAGATACTCCTAATCAAGATCTATCATTATAGATATAGATGAGTCATTTTGGAGCATCCTGAAGGATTTTTGATGTTCTAGACGAAAATCAAATCACACCCAAAACCATCACCTGATCCTTCCCAACCCCCAAAATCGATCAAGACTTCAAAATAGATACTTGACATGTACTAGAAAAAGATACTCCTAATCAAGATCTATCATTATAGATATAGATGAGTCATTTTGGAGCATCCTGAAGGATTTTTGATGTTCTAGACGAAAATCAAATCACACCCAAAACCATCACCTGATCCTTCCCAACCCCCAAAATCGATCAAGACTTCAAAATAGATACTTGAAATGTACTAGAAAAAGATACTCCTAATCAAGATCTATCATTATAGATATAGATGAGTCATTTTGGAGCATCCTGAAGGATTTTTGATGTTCTAGACGAAAATCAAATCACACCCAAAACCATCACCTGATCCTTCCCAACCCCCAAAATCGATCAAGACTTCAAAATAGATACTTGACATGTACTAGAAAAAGATACTCCTAATCAAGATCTATCATTATAGATATAGATGAGTCATTTTGGAGCATCCTGAAGGATTTTTGATGTTCTAGACGAAAATCAAATCACACCCAAAACCATCACCTGATCCTTCCCAACCCCCAAAATCGATCAAGACTTCAAAATAGATACTTGACATGTACTAGAAAAAGATACTCCTAATCAAGATCTATCATTATAGATATAGATGAGTCATTTTGGAGCATCCTGAAGGATTTTTGATGTTCTAGACGAAAATCAAATCACACCCAAAACCATCACCTGATCCTTCCCAACCCCCAAAATCGATCAAGACTTCAAAATAGATACTTGACATGTACTAGAAAAAGATACTCCTAATCAAGATCTATCATTATAGATATAGATGAGTCATTTTGGAGCATCCTGAAGTGTTTTTGATGTTCTAGACGAAAATCAAATCACACCCAAAACCATCACCTGATCCTTCCCAACCCCCAAAATCGATCAAGACTTCAAAATAGATACTTGACATGTACTAGAAAAAGATACTCCTAATCAAGATCTATCATTATAGATATAGATGAGTCATTTTGGAGCATCCTGAAGGATTTTTGATGTTCTAGACGAAAATCAAATCACACCCAAAACCATCACCTGATCCTTCCCAACCCCCAAAATCGATCAAGACTTCAAAATAGATACTTGACATGTACTAGAAAAAGATACTCCTAATCAAGATCTATCATTATAGATATAGATGTGTCATTTTGGAGCATCCTGAAGGATTTTTGATGTTCTAGACGAAAATCAAATCACACCCAAAACCATCACCTGATCCTTCCCAACCCCCAAAATCGATCAAGACTTCAAAATAGATACTTGACATGTACTAGAAAAAGATACTCCTAATCAAGATCTATCATTATAGATATAGATGAGTCATTTTGGAGCATCCTGAAGGATTTTTGATGTTCTAGACGAAAATCAAATCACACCCAAAACCATCACCTGATCCTTCCCAACCCCCAAAATCGATCAAGACTTCAAAATAGATACTTGACATGTACTAGAAAAAGATACTCCTAATCAAGATCTATCATTATAGATATAGATGAGTCATTTTGGAGCATCCTGAAGGATTTTTGATGTTCTAGACGAAAATCAAATCACACCCAAAACCATCACCTGATCCTTCCCAACCCCCAAAATCGATCAAGACTTCAAAATAGATACTTGACATGTACTAGAAAAAGATACTCCTAATCAAGATCTATCATTATAGATATAGATGAGTCATTTTGGAGCATCCTGAAGGATTTTTGATGTTCTAGACGAAAATCAAATCACACCCAAAACCATCACCTGATCCTTCCCAACCCCCAAAATCGATCAAGACTTCAAAATAGATACTTGACATGTACTAGAAAAAGATACTCCTAATCAAGATCTATCATTATAGATATAGATGAGTCATTTTGGAGCATCCTGAAGGATTTTTGATGTTCTAGACGAAAATCAAATCACACCCAAAACCATCACCTGATCCTTCCCAACCCCCAAAATCGATCAAGACTTCAAAATAGATACTTGACATGTACTAGAAAAAGATACTCCTAATCAAGATCTATCATTATAGATATAGATGAGTCATTTTGGAGCATCCTGAAGAATTTTTGATGTTCTAGACGAAAATCAAATCACACCCAAAACCATCACCTGATCCTTCCCAACCCCCAAAATCGATCAAGACTTCAAAATAGATACTTGACATGTACTAGAAAAAGATACTCCTAATCAAGATCTATCATTATAGATATAGATGAGTCATTTTGGAGCATCCTGAAGGATTTTTGATGTTCTAGACGAAAATCAAATCACACCCAAAACCATCACCTGATCCTTCCCAACCCCCAAAATCGATCAAGACTTCAAAATAGATACTTGACATGTACTAGAAAAAGATACTCCTAATCAAGATCTATCATTATAGATATAGATGAGTCATTTTGGAGCATCCTGAAGGAATTTTGATGTTCTAGACGAAAATCAAATCACACCCAAAACCATCACCTGATCCTTCCCAACCCCCAAAATCGATCAAGACTTCAAAATAGATACTTGACATGTACTAGAAAAAGATACTCCTAATCAAGATCTATCATTATAGATATAGATGAGTCATTTTGGAGCATCCTGAAGGATTTTTGATGTTCTAGACGAAAATCAAATCACACCCAAAACCATCACCTGATCCTTCCCAACCCCCAAAATCGATCAAGACTTCAAAATAGATACTTGAAATGTACTAGAAAAAGATACTCCTAATCAAGATCTATCATTATAGATATAGATGAGTCATTTTGGAGCATCCTGAAGGATTTTTGATGTTCTAGACGAAAATCAAATCACACCCAAAACCATCCCCTGATCCTTCGCAACCCCCAAAATCGATCAAGACTTCAAAATAGATACTTGACATGTACTAGAAAAAGATACTCCTAATCAAGATCTATAATTATAGATATAGATGAGTCATTTTGGAGCATCCTGAAGGATTTTTGATGTTCTAGACGAAAATCAAATCACACCCAAAACCATCACCTGATCCTTCCCAACCCCCAAAATCGATCAAGACTTCAAAATAGATACTTGACATGTACTAGAAAAAGATACTCCTAATCAAGATCTATCATTATAGATATAGATGAGTCATTTTGGAGCATCCTGAAGTGTTTTTGATGTTCTAGACGAAAATCAAATCACACCCAAAACCATCACCTGATCCTTCCCAACCCCCAAAATCGATCAAGACTTCAAAATAGATACTTGACATGTACTAGAAAAAGATACTCCTAATCAAGATCTATCATTATAGATATAGATGAGTCATTTTGGAGCATCCTGAAGGATTTTTGATGTTCTAGATGAAAATCAAATCACACCCAAAACCATCACCTGATCCTTCCCAACCCCCAAAATCGATCAAGACTTCAAAATAGATACTTGACATGTACTAGAAAAAGATACTCCTAATCAAGATCTATCATTATAGATATAGATGAGTCATTTTGGAGCATCCTGAAGGATTTTTGATGTTCTAGACGAAAATCAAATCACACCCAAAACCATCACCTGATCCTTCCCAACCCCCAAAATCGATCAAGACTTCAAAATAGATACTTGACATGTACTAGAAAAAGATACTCCTAATCAACATCTATCATTATAGATATAGATGAGTCATTTTGGAGCATCCTGAAGGATTTTTGATGTTCTAGACGAAAATCAAATCCCACCCAAAACCATCACCTGATCCTTCCCAACCCCCAAAATCGATCAAGACTTCAAAATAGATACTTGACATGTACTAGAAAAAGATACTCCTTATCAAGATCTATCATTATAGATATAGATGAGTCATTTTGGAGCATCCTGAAGGATTTTTGATGTTCTAGACGAAAATCAAATCACACCCAAAACCATCACCTGATCCTTCCCAACCCCCAAAATCGATCAAGACTTCAAAATAGATACTTGACATGTACTAGAAAAAGATACTCCTAATCAAGATCTATCATTATAGATATAGATGAGTCATTTTGGAGCATCCTGAAGGATTTTTGATGTTCTAGACGAAAATCAAATCACACCCAAAACCATCACCTGATCCTTCCCAACCCCCAAAATCGATCAAGACTTCAAAATAGATACTTGACATGTACTAGAAAAAGATACTCCTAATCAAGATCTATCATTATAGATATAGATGAGTCATTTTGGAGCATCCTGAAGGATTTTTGATGTTCTAGACGAAAATCAAATCACACCCAAAACCATCACCTGATCCTTCCCAACCCCCAAAATCGATCAAGACTTCAAAATAGATACTTGACATGTACTAGAAAAAGATACTCCTAATCAAGATCTATCATTATAGATATAGATGAGTCATTTTGGAGCATCCTGAAGGATTTTTGATGTTCTAGACGAAAATCAAATCACACCCAAAACCATCACCTGATCCTTCCCAACCCCCAAAATCGATCAAGACTTCAAAATAGATACTTGACATGTACTAGAAAAAGATACTCCTAATCAAGATCTATCATTATAGATATAGATGAGTCATTTTGGAGCATCCTGAAGGATTTTTGATGTTCTAGACGAAAATCAAATCACACCCAAAACCATCACCTGATCCTTCCCAACCCCCAAAATCGATCAAGACTTCAAAATAGATACTTGACATGTACTAGAAAAAGATACTCCTAATCAAGATCTATCATTATAGATATAGATGAGTCATTTTGGAACATCCTGAAGGATTTTTGATGTTCTAGACGAAAATCAAATCACACCCAAAACCATCACCTGATCCTTCCCAACCCCCAAAATCGATCAAGACTTCAAAATAGATACTTGACATGTACTAGAAAAAGATACTCCTAATCAAGATCTATCATTACAGATATAGATGAGTCATTTTGGAGCATCCTGAAGGATTTTTGATGTTCTAGACGAAAATCAAATCACACCCAAAACCATCACCTGATCCTTCCCAACCCCCAAAATCGATCAAGACTTCAAAATAGATACTTGACATGTACTAGAAAAAGATACTCCTAATCAAGATCTATCATTATAGATATAGTTGAGTCATTTTGGAGCATCCTGAAGGATTTTTGATGTTCTAGACGAAAATCAAATCACACCCAAAACCATCACCTGATCCTTCCCAACCCCCAAAATCGATCAAGACTTCAAAATAGATACTTGACATGTACTAGAAAAAGATACTCCTAATCAAGATCTATCATTATAGATATAGATGAGTCATTTTGGAGCATCCTGAAGGATTTTTGATGTTCTAGACGAAAATCAAATCACACCCAAAACCATCACCTGATCCTTCCCAACCCCCAAAATCGATCAAAACTTTAAAATAGATACTTGACATGTACTAGAAAAAGATACTCCTAATCAAGATCTATCATTATAGATATAGATGAGTCATTTTGGAGCATCCTGAAGGATTTTTGATGTTCTAGACGAAAATCAAATCACACCCAAAACCATCACCTGATCCTTCCCAACCCCCAAAATCGATCAAGACTTCAAAATAGATACTTGACATGTACTAGAAAAAGATACTCCTAATCAAGATCTATCATTATAGATATAGATGAGTCATTTTGGAGCATCCTGAAGGATTTTTGATGTTCTAGACGAAAATCAAATCACACCCAAAACCATCACCTGATCCTTCCCAACCCCCAAAATCGATCAAGACTTCAAAATAGATACTTGACATGTACAAGAAAAAGATACTCCTAATCAAGATCTATCATTATAGATATAGATGAGTCATTTTGGAACATCCTGAAGGATTTTTGATGTTCTAGACGAAAATCAAATCACACCCAAAACCATCACCTGATCCTTCCCAACCCCCAAAATCGATCAAGACTTCAAAATAGATACTTGACATGTACTAGAAAAAGATACTCCTAATCAAGATCTATCATTACAGATATAGATGAGTCATTTTGGAGCATCCTGAAGGATTTTTGATGTTCTAGACGAAAATCAAATCACACCCAAAACCATCACCTGATCCTTCCCAACCCACAAAATCGATCAAGACTTCAAAATAGATACTTGACATGTACTAGAAAAAGATACTCCTAATCAAGATCTATCATTATAGATATAGATGAGTCATTTTGGAGCATCCTCAAGGATTTTTGATGTTCTAGACGAAAATCAAATCACACCCAAAACCATCACCTGATCCTTCCCAACCCCCAAAATCGATCAAGACTTCAAAATAGATACTTGACATGTGCTAGAAAAAGATACTCCTAATCAAGATCTATCATTATAGATATAGATGAGTCATTTTGGAGCATCCTGAAGGATTTTTGATGTTCTAGACGAAAATCAAATCACACCCAAAACCATCACCTGATCCTTCCCAACCCCCAAAATCGATCAAGACTTCAAAATAGATACTTGACATGTACTAGAAAAAGATACTCCTAATCAAGATCTATCATTATAGATATAGATGAGTCATTTTGGAGCATCCTGAAGGATTTTTGATGTTCTAGACGAAAATCAAATCACACCCAAAACCATCACCTGATCCTTCCCAACCCCCAAAATCGATCAAGACTTCAAAATAGATACTTGACATGTACTAGAAAAAGATACTCCTAATCAAGATCTATCATTATAGATATAGATGAGTCATTTTGAAGCATCCTGAAGGATTTTTGATGTTCTAGACGAAAATCAAATCACACCCAAAACCATCACCTGATCCTTCCCAACCCCCAAAATCGATCAAGACTTTAAAAATAGATACTTGACATGTACTAGAAAAAGATACTCCTAATCAAGATCTATCATTATAGATATAGATGAGTCATTTTGGAGCATCCTGAAGGATTTTTGATGTTCTAGACGAAAATCAAATCACACCCAAAACCATCACCTGATCCTTCCCAACCCCCAAAATCGATCAAGACTTCAAAATAGATACTTGACATGTACTAGAAAAAGATACTCCTAATCAAGATCTATCATTATAGATATAGATGAGTCATTTTGGAGCATCCTGAAGGATTTTTGATGTTCTAGACGAAAATCAAATCACACCCAAAACCATCACCTGATCCTTCCCAACCCCCAAAATCGATCAAGACTTCAAAATAGATACTTGACATGTACTAGAAAAAGATACTCCTAATCAAGATCTATCATTATAGATATAGATGAGTCATTTTGGAGCATCCTGAAGGATTTTTGATGTTCTAGACGAAAATCAAATCACACCCAAAACCATCACCTGATCCTTCCCAACCCCCAAAATCGATCAAGACTTCAAAATAGATACTTGACATGTACTAGAAAAAGATACTCCTCATCAAGATCTATCATTATAGATATAGATGAGTCATTTTGGAGCATCCTGAAGGATTTTTGATGTTCTAGACGAAAATCAAATCACACCCAAAACCATCACCTGATCCTTCCCAACCCCCAAAATCGATCAAGACTTCAAAATAGATACTTGACATGTACTAGAAAAAGATACTCCTAATCAAGATCTATCATTATAGATATAGATGAGTCATTTTGGAGCATCCTGAAGGATTTTTGATGTTCTAGACGAAAATCAAATCACACCCAAAACCATCACCTGATCCTTCCCAACCCCCAAAATCGATCAAGACTTCAAAATAGATACTTGACATGTACTAGAAAAAGATACTCCTAATCAAGATCTATCATTATAGATATAGATGAGTCATTTTGGAGCATCCTGAAGGATTTTTGATGTTCTAGACGAAAATCAAATCACACCCAAAACCATCACCTGATCCTTCATAACGCCCAAAATGGATCAAGACTTCAAAATAGATACTTGACATGTACTAGAAAAAGATACTCCTAATCAAGATCTATCATTATAGATATAGATGAGTCATTTTGGAGCATCCTGAAGGATTTTTGATGTTCTAGACGAAAATCAAATCACACCCAAAACCATCACCTGATCCTTCCCAACCCCCAAAATCGATCAAGACTTCAAAATAGATACTTGACATGTACTAGAAAAAGATACTCCTAATCAAGATCTATCATTATAGATATAGATGAGTCATTTTGGAGCATCCTGAAGGATTTTTGATGTTCTAGACGAAAATCAAATCACACCCAAAACCATCACCTGATCCTTCCCAACCCCCAAAATCGATCAAGACTTTAAAATAGATACTTGACATGTACTAGAAAAAGATACTCCTAATCAAGATCTATCATTATAGATATAGATGAGTCATTTTGGAGCATCCTGAAGGATTTTTGATGTTCTAGACGAAAATCAAATCACACCCAAAACCATCACCTGATCCTTCCCAACCCCCAAAATCGATCAAGACTTCAAAATAGATACTTGACATGTTCTAGAAAAAGATACTCCTAATCAAGATCTATCATTATAGATATAGATGAGTCATTTTGGAGCATCCTGAAGGATTTTTGATGTTCTAGACGAAAATCAAATCACACCCAAAACCATCACCTGATCCTTCCCAACCCCCAAAATCGATCAAGACTTCAAAATAGATACTTGACATGTACTAGAAAAAGATACTCCTAATCAAGATCTATCATTATAGATATAGATGAGTCATTTTGGAGCATCCTGAAGGATTTTTGATGTTCTAGACGAAAATCAAATCACACCCAAAACCATCACCTGATCCTTCCCAACCCCTAAAATCGATCAAGACTTCAAAATAGATACTTGACATGTACTAGAAAAAGATACTCCTAATCAAGATCTATCATTATAGATATAGATGAGTCATTTTGGAGCATCCTGAAGGATTTTTGATGTTCTAGACGAAAATCAAATCACACCCAAAACCATCACCTGATCCTTCCCAACCCCCAAAATCGATCAAGACTTCAAAATAGATACTTGACATGTACAAGAAAAAGATACTCCTAATCAAGATCTATCATTATAGATATAGATGAGCCATTTTTGAGCATCCCGAAGGATTTTTGATGTTCTAGACGAAAATCAAATCACACCCAAAACCATCACCTGATCCTTCCCAACCCCCAAAATCGATCAAGACTTCAAAATAGATACTTAACATGTACTAGAAAAAGATACTCCTAATCAAGATCTATCATTATAGATATAGATGAGTCATTTTGGAGCATCCTGAAGGATTTTTGATGTTCTAGACGAAAATCAAATCACACCCAAAACCATCACCTGATCCTTCCCAACCCCCAAAATCGATCAAGACTTCAAAATAGATACTTGACATGTACTAGAAAAAGATACTCCTAATCAAGATCTATCATTATAGATATAGATGAGTCATTTTGGAGCATCCTGAAGGATTTTTGATGTTCTAGACGAAAATCAAATCACACCCAAAACCCTCACCTGATCCTTCCCAACCCCCAAAATCGATCAAGACTTCAAAATAGATACTTGACATGTACTAGAAAAAGATACTCCTAATCAAGATCTATCATTATAGATATAGATGAGTCATTTTGGAGCATCCTGAAGGATTTTTGATGTTCTAGACGAAAATCAAATCACACCCAAAACCATCACCTGATCCTTCCCAACCCCCAAAATCGATCAAGACTTCAAAATAGATACTTGACATGTACTAGAAAAAGATACTCCTAATCAAGATCTATCATTATAGATATAGATGAGTCATTTTGGAGCATCCTGAAGGATTTTTGATGTTCTAGACGAAAATCAAATCACACCAAAAACCATCACCTGATCCTTCCCAACCCCCAAAATCGATCAAGACTTCAAAATAGATACTTG
Source organism: Eupeodes corollae (assembly GCF_945859685.1). Taxonomy (NCBI): domain Eukaryota; kingdom Metazoa; phylum Arthropoda; class Insecta; order Diptera; family Syrphidae; genus Eupeodes; species Eupeodes corollae. Next base: position 26,362 of record NW_026605206.1, read on the forward strand.
ACATGTACTAGAAAAAGATACTCCTAATCAAGATCTATCATTATAGATATAGATGAGTCATTTTGGAGCATCCTGAAGGATTTTTGATGATCTAGACGAAAATCAAATCACACCCAAAACCATCACCTGATCCTTCCCAACCCCCAAAATCGATCAAGACTTCAAAATAGATACTTGACATGTACTAGGAAAAGATACTCCTAATCAAGATCTATCATTATAGATATAGATGAGTCATTTTGGAGCATCCTGAAGGATTTTTGATGTTCTAGACGAAAATCAAATCACACCCAAAACCATCACCTGATCCTTCCCAACCCCCAAAATCGATCAAGACTTCAAAATAGATACTTGACATGTACTAGAAAAATATACTCCTAATCAAGATCTATCATTATAGATATAGATGAGTCATTTTGGAGCATCCTGAATGATTTTTGATGTTCTAGACGAAAATCAAATCACACCCAAAACCATCACCTGATCCTTCCCAACCCCCAAAATCGATCAAAACTTCAAAATAGATACTTGACATGTACTAGAAAAAGATACTCCTAATCAAGATCTATCATTATAGATATAGATGAGTCATTTTGGAGCATCCTGAAGGATTTTTGATGTTCTAGACGAAAATCAAATCACACCCAAAACCATCACCTGATCCTTCCCAACCCCCAAAATCGATCAAGACTTCAAAATAGATACTTGACATGTACTAGAAAAAGATACTCCTAATCAAGATCTATCATTATAGATATAGATGAGTCATTTTGGAGCATCCTGAAGGATTTTTGATGTTCTAGACGAAAATCAAATCACACCCAAAACCATCACCTGATCCTTCCCAACCCCCAAAATCGATCAAGACTTCAAAATAGATACTTGACATGTACTAGAAAAAGATACTCCTAATCAAGATCTATCATTATAGATATAGATGAGTCATTTTGGAGCATCCTGAAGGATTTTTGATGTTCTAGACGAAAATCAAATCACACCCAAAACCATCACCTGATCCTTCCCAACCCCCAAAATCGATCAAGAAAATAGATACTTGACATGTACTAGAAAAAGATACTCCTAATCAAGATCTATCATTATAGATATAGATGAGTCATTTTGGAGCATCCTGAAGGATTTTTGATGTTCTAGACGAAAATCAAATCACACCCAAAACCATCACCTGATCCTTCCCAACCCCCAAAATCGATCAAGACTTCAAAATAGATACTTGACATGTACTAGAAAAAGATACTCCTAATCAAGATCTATCATTATAGATATAGATGAGTCATTTTGGAGCATCCTGAAGGATTTTTGATGTTCTAGACGAAAATCAAATCACACCCAAAACCATCACCTGATCCTTCATAACGCCCAAAATGGATCAAGACTTCAAAATAGATACTTGACATGTACTAGAAAAAGATACTCCTAATCAAGATCTATCATTATAGATATAGATGAGTCATTTTGGAGCATCCTGAAGGATTTTTGATGTTCTAGACGAAAATCAAATCACACCCAAAACCATCACCTGATCCTTCCCAACCCCCAAAATCGATCAAGACTTCAAAATAGATACTTGACATGTACTAGAAAAAGATACTCCTAATCAAGATCTATCATTATAGATATAGATGAGTCATTTTGGAGCATCCTGAAGGATTTTTGATGTTCTAGACGAAAATCAAATCACACCCAAAACCATCACCTGATCCTTCCCAACCCCCAAAATCGATCAAGACTTTAAAATAGATACTTGACATGTACTAGAAAAAGATACTCCTAATCAAGATCTATCATTATAGATATAGATGAGTCATTTTGGAGCATCCTGAAGGATTTTTGATGTTCTAGACGAAAATCAAATCACACCCAAAACCATCACCTGATCCTTCCCAACCCCCAAAATCGATCAAGACTTCAAAATAGATACTTGACATGTACTAGAAAAAGATACTCCTAATCAAGATCTATCATTATAGATATAGATGAGTCATTTTGGAGCATCCTGAAGGATTTTTGATGTTCTAGACGAAAATCAAATCACACCCAAAACCATCACCTGATCCTTCCCAACCCCCAAAATCGATCAAGACTTCAAAATAGATACTTGACATGTACTAGAAAAAGATACTCCTAATCAAGATCTATCATTATAGATATAGATGAGTCATTTTGGAGCATCCTGAAGGATTTTTGATGTTCTAGACGAAAATCAAATCACACCCAAAACCATCACCTGATCCTTCCCAACCCCCAAAATCGATCAAGACTTCAAAATAGATACTTGACATGTACTAGAAAAAGATACTCCTAATCAAGATCTATCATTATAGATATAGATGAGTCATTTTGGAGCATCCTGAAGGATTTTTGATGTTCTAGACGAAAATCAAATCACACCCAAAACCATCACCTGATCCTTCCCAACCCCCAAAATCGATCAAGACTTCAAAATAGATACTTGACATGTACAAGAAAAAGATACTCCTAATCAAGATCTATCATTATAGATATAGATGAGCCATTTTTGAGCATCCCGAAGGATTTTTGATGTTCTAGACGAAAATCAAATCACACCCAAAACCATCACCTGATCCTTCCCAACCCCCAAAATCGATCAAGACTTCAAAATAGATACTTAACATGTACTAGAAAAAGATACTCCTAATCAAGATCTATCATTATAGATATAGATGAGTCATTTTGGAGCATCCTGAAGGATTTTTGATGTTCTAGACGAAAATCAAATCACACCCAAAACCATCACCTGATCCTTCCCAACCCCCAAAATCGATCAAGACTTCAAAATAGATACTTGACATGTACTAGAAAAAGATACTCCTAATCAAGATCTATCATTATAGATATAGATGAGTCATTTTGGAGCATCCTGAAGGATTTTTGATGTTCTAGACGAAAATCAAATCACACCCAAAACCCTCACCTGATCCTTCCCAACCCCCAAAATCGATCAAGACTTCAAAATAGATACTTGACATGTACTAGAAAAAGATACTCCTAATCAAGATCTATCATTATAGATATAGATGAGTCATTTTGGAGCATCCTGAAGGATTTTTGATGTTCTAGACGAAAATCAAATCACACCCAAAACCATCACCTGATCCTTCCCAACCCCCAAAATCGATCAAGACTTCAAAATAGATACTTGACATGTACTAGAAAAAGATACTCCTAATCAAGATCTATCATTATAGATATAGATGAGTCATTTTGGAGCATCCTGAAGGATTTTTGATGTTCTAGACGAAAATCAAATCACACCAAAAACCATCACCTGATCCTTCCCAACCCCCAAAATCGATCAAGACTTCAAAATAGATACTTGACATGTACTAAAAAAAGATACTCCTAATCAAGATCTATCATTATAGATATAGATGAGTCATTTTGGAGCATCCTGAAGGATTTTTGATGATCTAGACGAAAATCAAATCACACCCAAAACCATCACCTGATCCTTCCCAACCCCCAAAATCGATCAAGACTTCAAAATAGATACTTGACATGTACTAGGAAAAGATACTCCTAATCAAGATCTATCATTATAGATATAGATGAGTCATTTTGGAGCATCCTGAAGGATTTTTGATGTTCTAGACGAAAATCAAATCACACCCAAAACCATCACCTGATCCTTCCCAACCCCCAAAATCGATCAAGACTTCAAAATAGATACTTGACATGTACTAGAAAAAGATACTCCTAATCAAGATCTATCATTATAGATATAGATGAGTCATTTTGGAGCATCCTGAAGGATTTTTGATGTTCTAGACGAAAATCAAATCACACCCAAAACCATCACCTGATCCTTCCCAACCCCCAAAATCGATCAAAACTTCAAAATAGATACTTGACATGTACTAGAAAAAGATACTCCTAATCAAGATCTATCATTATAGATATAGATGAGTCATTTTGGAGCATCCTGAAGGATTTTTGATGTTCTAGACGAAAATCAAATCACACCCAAAACCATCACCTGATCCTTCCCAACCCCCAAAATCGATCAAGACTTCAAAATAGATACTTGACATGTACTAGAAAAAGATACTCCTAATCAAGATCTATCATTATAGATATAGATGAGTCATTTTGGAGCATCCTGAAGGATTTTTGATGTTCTAGACGAAAATCAAATCACACCCAAAACCATCACCTGATCCTTCCCAACCCCCAAAATCGATCAAGACTTCAAAATAGATACTTGACATGTACTATAAAAAGATACTCCTAATCAAGATCTATCATTATAGATATAGATGAGTCATTTTGGAGCATCCTGAAGGATTTTTGATGTTCTAGACGAAAATCAAATCACACCCAAAACCATCACCTGATCCTTCCCAACCCCCAAAATCGATCAAGAAAATAGATACTTGACATGTACTAGAAAAAGATACTCCTAATCAAGATCTATCATTATAGATATAGATGAGTCATTTTGGAGCATCCTGAAGGATTTTTGATGTTCTAGACGAAAATCAAATCACACCCAAAACCATCACCTGATCCTTCCCAACCCCCAAAATCGATCAAGACTTCAAAATAGATACTTGACATGTACTAGAAAAAGATACTCCTAATCAAGATCTATCATTATAGATATAGATGAGTCATTTTGGAGCATCCTGAAGGATTTTTGATGTTCTAGACGAAAATCAAATCACACCCAAAACCATCACCTGATCCTTCCCAACCCCCAAAATCGATCAAGAAAATAGATACTTGACATGTACTAGAAAAAGATACTCCTAATCAAGATCTATCATTATAGATATAGATGAGTCATTTTGGAGCATCCTGAAGGATTTTTGATGTTCTAGACGAAAATCAAATCACACCCAAAACCATCACCTGATCCTTCCCAACCCCCAAAATCGATCAAGACTTCAAAATAGATACTTGACATGTACTAGAAAAAGATACTCCTAATCAAGATCTATCATTATAGATATAGATGAGTCATTTTGGAGCATCCTGAAGGATTTTTGATGTTCTAGACGAAAATCAAATCACACCCAAAACCATCACCTGATCCTTCCCAACCCCCAAAATCGATCAAGACTTCAAAATAGATACTTGACATGTACTAGAAAAAGATACTCCTAATCAAGATCTATCATTATAGATATAGATGAGTCATTTTGGAGCATCCTGAAGGATTTTTGATGTTCTAGACGAAAATCAAATCACACCCAAAACCATCACCTGATCTTTCCCAACGCCCAAAATGGATCAAGACTTCAAAATAGATACTTGACATGTACTAGAAAAAGATACTTCTAATCAAGATCTATCATTATAGATATAGATGAGTCATTTTGGAGCATCCTGAAGGATTTTTGATGTTCTAGACGAAAATCAAATCACACCCAAAACCATCACCTGATCCTTCCCAACCCCCAAAATCGATCAAGACTTCAAAATAGATACTTGACATGTACTAGAAAAAGATACTCCTAATCAAGATCTATCATTATAGATATAGATGAGTCATTTTGGAGCATCCTGAAGGATTTTTGATGTTCTAGACGAAAATCAAATCACACCCAAAACCATCACCTGATCCTTCCCAACCCCCAAAATCGATCAAGACTTCAAAATAGATACTTGACATGTACTAGAAAAAAGATACTCCTAATCAAGATCTATCATTATAGATATAGATGAGTCATTTTGGAGCATCCTCACCCAAAACCATCACCTGATCCTTCCCAACCCCCAAAATCGATCAAGACTTCAAAATAGATACTTGACATGTACTAGAAAAAGATACTCCTAATCAAGATCTATCATTATAGATATAGATGAGTCATTTTGGAGCATCCTGAAGGATTTTTGATGTTCTAGACGAAAATCAAATCACACCCAAAACCATCACCTGATCCTTCCCAACCCCCAAAATCGATCAAGACTTCAAAATAGATACTTGACATGTACTAGAAAAAGATACTCCTAATCAAGATCTATCATTATAGATATAGATGAGTCATTTTGGAGCATCCTGAAGGATTTTTGATGTTCTAGACGAAAATCAAATCACACCAAAAACCATCACCTGATCCTTCATAACCCCCAAAATCGATCAAGACTTCAAAAAAGATACTTGACATGTACTAGAAAAAGATACTCCTAATCAAGATCTATCATTATAGATATAGATGAGTCATTTTGGAGCATCCTGAAGGATTTTTGACGTTCGAAAATCAAATCACACCCAAAACCATCACCTGATCCTTCCCAACCCCCAAAATCGATCAAGACTTCAAAATAGATACTTGACATGTACTAGGAAAAGATACTCCTAATCAAGATCTATCATTATAGATATAGATGAGTCATTTTGGAGCATCCTGAAGGATTTTTGATGTTCTAGACGAAAATCAAATCACACCCAAAACCATCACCTGATCCTTCCCAACCCCCAAAATCGATCAAGACTTCAAAATAGATACTTGACATGTACTAGAAAAAGATACTCCTAATCAAGATCTATCATTATAGATATAGATGAGTCATTTTGGAGCATCCTGAAGGATTTTTGATGTTCTAGACGAAAATCAAATCACACCCAAAACCATCACCTGATCCTTCCCAACCCCCAAAATCGATCAAAACATCAAAATAGATACTTGACATGTACTAGAAAAAGATACTCCTAATCAAGATCTATCATTATAGATATAGATGAGTCATTTTGGAGCATCCTGAAGGATTTTTGATGTTCTAGACGAAAATCAAATCACACCCAAAACCATCACCTGATCCTTCCCAACCCCCAAAATCGATCAAGACTTCAAAATAGATACTTGACATGTACTAGAAAAAGATACTCCTAATCAAGATCTATCATTATAGATATAGATGAGTCATTTTGGAGCATCCTGAAGGATTTTTGATGTTCTAGACGAAAATCAAATCACACCCAAAACCATCACCTGATCCTTCCCAACCCCCAAAATCGATCAAGACTTCAAAATAGATACTTGACATGTACAAGAAAAAGATACTCCTAATCAAGATCTATCATTAAAGATATAGATGAGTCATTTTGGAGCATCCTGAAGGATTTTTGATGTTCTAGACGAAAATCAAATCACACCCAAAACCATCACCTGATCCTTCCCAACCCCCAAAATCGATCAAGAAAATAGATACTTGACATGTACTAGAAAAAGATAGTCCTAATCAAGATCTATCATTATAGATATAGATGAGTCATTTTGGAGCATCCTGAAGGATTTTTGATGTTCTAGACGAAAATCAAATCACACCCAAAACCATCACCTGATCCTTCCCAACCCCCAAAATCGATCAAGACTTCAAAATAGATACTTGACATGTACTAGAAAAAGATACTCCTAATCAAGATCTATCATTATAGATATAGATGAGTCATTTTGGAGCATCCTGAAGGATTTTTGATGTTCTAGACGAAAATCAAATCACACCCAAAACCATCACCTGATCCTTCCCAATCCCCAAAATCGATCAAGACTTCAAAATAGATACTTGACATGTACTAGAAAAAGATACTCCTAATCAAGATCTATCATTATAGATGTAGATGAGTCATTTTGGAGCATCCTGAAGGATTTTTGATGTTCTAGACGAAAATCAAATCACACCCAAAACCATCACCTGATCCTTCCCAACCCCCAAAATCGATCAAGAGTTTAAAATAGATACTTGACATGTACTAGAAAAAGATACTCCTAATCAAGATCTATCATTATAGATATAGATGAGTCATTTTGGAGCATCCTGAAGGATTTTTGATGTTCTAGACGAAAATCAAATCACACCCAAAACCATCACCTGATCCTTCCCAACCCCCAAAATCGATCAAGACTTCAAAATAGATACTTGACATGTACTAAAAAAAGATACTCCTAATCAAGATCTATCATTATAGATATAGATGAGTCATTTTGGAGCATCCTGAAGGATTTTTGATGTTCTAGACGAAAATCAAATCACACCCAAAACCATCACCTGATCCTTCCCAACCCCCAAAATCGATCAAGACTTCAAAATAGATACTTGACATGTACTAGAAAAAGATACTCCTAATCAAGATCTATCATTATAGATATAGATGAGTCATTTTGGAGCATCCTGAAGGATTTTTGATGTTCTAGACGAAAATCAAATCACACCCAAAACCATCACCTGATCCTTCCCAACCCCCAAAATCGATCAAGACTTCAAAATAGATACTTGACATGTACCAGAAAAAGATACTCCTAATTAAGATCTATCATTATAGTTATAGATGAGTCATTTTGGAGCATCCTCACCCAAAACCATCACCTGATCCTTCCCAACCCCCAAAATCGATCAAGACTTCAAAATAGATACTTGACATGTACTAGAAAAAGATACTCCTAATCAAGATCTATCATTATAGATATAGATGAGTCATTTTGGAGCATCCTAAAGGATTTTTGATGTTCTAGACGAAAATCAAATCACACCCAAAACCATCACCTGATCCTTCCCAACCCCCAAAATCGATCAAGACTTCAAAATAGATACTTGACATGTACTAGAAAAAGATACTCCTAATCAAGATCTATCATTATAGATATAGATGAGTCATTTTGGAGCATCCTGAAGGATTTTTGATGTTCTAGACGAAAATCAAATCACACCAAAAACCATCACCTGATCCTTCCCAACCCCCAAAATCGATCAAGACTTCAAAAAAGATACTTGACATGCACTAGAAAAAGATACTCCTAATCAAGATCTATCATTATAGATATAGATGAGTCATTTTGGAGCATCCTGAAGGATTTTTGACGTTCGAAAATCAAATCACACCCAAAACCATCACTTGATACTTCCCAACCCCCAAAATCGATCAAGACTTCAAAAAAGATACTTGACATGTACTAGAAAAAGATACTCCTAATCAAGATCTATCATTATAGATATAGATGAGTCATTTTGGAGCATCCTGAAGGATTTTTGATGTTCTAGACGAAAATCAAATCACACCCAAAACCATCACCTGATCCTTCCCAACCCCCAAAATCGATCAAGACTTCAAAATAGATACTTGACATGTACTAGAAAAAGATACTCCTAATCAAGATCTATCATTATAGATATAGATGAGTCATTTTGGAGCATCCTGAAGGATTTTTGATGTTCTAGACGAAAATCAAATCACACCCAAAACCATCACCTGATCCTTCCCAACCCCCAAAATCGATCAAGACTTCAAAATAGATACTTGACATGTACTAGAAAAAGATACTCCTAATCAAGATCTATCATTATAGATATAGATGAGTCATTTTGGAGCATCCTGAAGGATTTTTGATGTTCTAGACGAAAATCAAATCACACCCAAAACCATCACCTGATCCTTCCCAACCCCCAAAATCGATCAAGACTTCAAAATAGATACTTGACATGTACTAGAAAAAGATACTCCTAATCAAGATCTATCATTATAGATATAGATGAGTCATTTTGGAGCATCCTGAAGGATTTTTGATGTTCTAGACGAAAATCAAATCACACCCAAAACCATCACCTGATCCTTCCCAACCCCCAAAATCGATCAAGACTTCAAAATAGATACTTGACATGTACTAGAAAAAGATACTCCTAATCAAGATCTATCATTATAGATATAGATGAGTTATTTTGGAGCATCCTGAAGGATTTTTGATGTTCTAGACGAAAATCAAATCACACCCAAAACCATCACCTGATCCTTCCCAACCCCCAAAATCGATCAAGACTTCAAAATAGATACTTGACATGTACTAGAAAAAGATACTCCTAATCAAGATCTATCATTATAGATATAGATGAGTCATTTTGGAGCATCCTGAAGGATTTTTGATGTTCTAGACGAAAATCAAATCACACCCAAAACCATCACCTGATCCTTCCCAACCCCCAAAATCGATCAAGACTTCAAAATAGATACTTGACATGTACTAGAAAAAGGTACTCCTAATCAAGATCTATCATTATAGATATAGATGAGTCATTTTGGAGCATCCTGAAGGATTTTTGATGTTCTAGACGAAAATCAAATCACACCCAAAACCATCAACTGATCCTTCCCAACCCCCAAAATCGATCAAGACTTCAAAATAGATACTTGACATGTACTAGAAAAAGATACTCCTAATCAAGATCTATCATTATAGATATAGATGAGTCATTTTGGAGCATCCTGAAGGATTTTTGATGTTCTAGACGAAAATCAAATCACACCCAAAACCATCACCTGATCCTTCCCAACCCCCAAAATCGATCAAGACTTCAAAATAGATACTTGACATGTACTAGAAAAAGATACTCCTAATCAAGATCTATCATTATAGATATAGATGAGTCATTTTGGAGCATCCTAAAGGATTTTTGATGTTCTAGACGAAAATCAAATCACACCCAAAACCATCACCTGATCCTTCCCAACCCCCAAAATCGATCAAGACTTCAAAATAGATACTTGACATGTACTAGAAAAAGATACTCCTAATCAAAATCTATCATTATAGATATAGATGAGTCATTTTGGAGCATCCTGAAGGATTTTTGATGTTCTAGACGAAAATCAAATCACACCAAAAACCATCACCTGGTCCTTCCCAACCCCCAAAATCGATCAAGACTTCAAAAAAGATACTTGACATGTACTAGAAAAAGATACTCCTAATCAAGATCTATCATTATAGATATAGATGAGTCATTTTGGAGCATCCTGAAGGATTTTTGACGTTCGAAAATCAAATCACACCCAAAACCATCACTTGATACTTCCCAACCCCCAAAATCGATCAAGACTTCAAAAAAGATACTTGACATGTACTAGAAAAAGATACTCCTAATCAAGATCTATCATTATAGATATAGATGAGTCATTTTGGAGCATCCTGAAGGATTTTTGATGTTCTAGACGAAAATCAAATCACACCCAAAACCATCACCTGATCCTTCCCAACCCCCAAAATCGATCAAGACTTCAAAATAGATACTTGACATGTACTAGAAAAAGATACTCCTAATCAAGATCTATCATTATAGATATAGATGAGTCATTTTGGAGCATCCTGAAGGATTTTTGATGTTCTAGACGAAAATCAAATCACACCCAAAACCATCACCTGATCCTTCCCAACCCCCAAAATCGATCAAGACTTCAAAATAGATACTTGACATGTACTAGAAAAAGATACTCCTAATCAAGATCTATCATTATAGATATAGATGAGTCATTTTGGAGCATCCTGAAGGATTTTTGATGTTCTAGACGAAAATCAAATCACACCCAAAACCATCACCTGATCCTTCCCAACCCCCAAAATCGATCAAGACTTCAAAATAGATACTTGACATGTACTAGAAAAAGATACTCCTAATCAAGATCTATCATTATAGATATAGATGAGTTATTTTGGAGCATCCTGAAGGATTTTTGATGTTCTAGACGAAAATCAAATCACACCCAAAACCATCACCTGATCCTTCCCAACCCCCAAAATCGATCAAGACTTCAAAATAGATACTTGACATGTACTAGAAAAAGATACTCCTAATCAAGATCTATCATTATAGATATAGATGAGTCATTTTGGAGCATCCTGAAGGATTTTTGATGTTCTAGACGAAAATCAAATCACACCCAAAACCATCACCTGATCCTTCCCAACCCCCAAAATCGATCAAGACTTCAAAATAGATACTTGACATGTACTAGAAAAAGGTACTCCTAATCAAGATCTATCATTATAGATATAGATGAGTCATTTTGGAGCATCCTGAAGGATTTTTGATGTTCTAGACGAAAATCAAATCACACCCAAAACCATCAACTGATCCTTCCCAACCCCCAAAATCGATCAAGACTTCAAAATAGATACTTGACATGTACTAGAAAAAGATACTCCTAATCAAGATCTATCATTATAGATATAGATGAGTCATTTTGGAGCATCCTGAAGGATTTTTGATGTTCTAGACGAAAATCAAATCACACCCAAAACCATCACCTGATCCTTCCCAACCCCCAAAATCGATCAAGACTTCAAAATAGATACTTGACATGTACTAGAAAAAGATACTCCTAATCAAGATCTATCATTATAGATATAGATGAGTCATTTTGGAGCATCCTGAAGGATTTTTGATGTTCTAGACGAAAATCAAATCACACCCAAAACCATCACCTGATCCTTCCCAACCCCCAAAATCGATCAAGACTTCAAAATAGATACTTGACATGTACTAGAAAAAGATACTCCTAATCAAGATCTATCATTATAGATATAGATGAGTCATTTTGGAGCATCCTGAAGGATTTTTGATGTTCTAGACGAAAATCAAATCACACCCAAAACCATCACCTGATCCTTCCCAACCCCCAAAATCGATCAAGACTTCAAAATAGATACTTGACATGTACTAGAAAAAGATACTCCTAATCAAGATCTATCATTATAGATATAGATGAGTCATTTTGGAGCATCCTGAAGGATTTTTGATGTTCTAGACGAAAATCAAATCACACCCAAAACCATCACCTGATCCTTCCCAACCCCCAAAATCGATCAAGACTTCAAAATAGATACTTGACATGTACTAGAAAAAGATACTCCTAATCAAGATCTATCATTATAGATATAGATGAGTCATTTTGGAGCATCCTGAAGGATTTTTGATGTTCTAGACGAAAATCAAATCACACCCAAAACCATCACCTGATCCTTCCCAACCCCCAAAATCGATCAACACTTCAAAATAGATACTTGACATGTACTAGAAAAAGATACTCCTAATCAAGATCTATCATTATAGATATAGATGAGTCATTTTGGAGCATCCTGAAGGATTTTTGATGTTCTAGACGAAAATCAAATCACACCCAAAACCATCACCTGATCCTTCCCAACCCCCAAAATCGATCAAGACTTCAAAATAGATACTTGACATGTACTAGAAAAAGATACTCCTAATCAAGATCTATCATTATAGATATAGATGAGTCATTTTGGAGCATCCTGAAGGATTTTTGATGTTCTAGACGAAAATCAAATCACACCCAAAACCATCACCTGATCCTTCCCAACCCCCAAAATCGATCAAGACTTCAAAATAGATACTTGACATGTACCAGAAAAAGATACTCCTAATCAAGATCTATCATTATAGATATAGATGAGTCATTTTGGAGCATCCTGAAGGATTTTTGATGTTCTAGACGAAAATCAAATCACACCCAAAACCATCACCTGATCCTTCCCAACCCCCAAAATCGATCAAGACTTCAAAATAGATACTTGACATGTACTAGAAAAAGATACTCCTAATCAAGATCTATCATTATAGATATAGATGAGTCATTTTGGAGCATCCTGAAGGATTTTTGATGTTCTAGACGAAAATCAAATCACACCCAAAACCATCACCTGATCCTTCCCAACGCCCAAAATCGATCAAGACTTCAAAATAGATACTTGACATGTACTAGAAAAAGATACTCCTAATCAAGATCTATCATTATAGATATAGATGAGTCATTTTGGAGCATCCTGAAGGATTTTTGATGTTCTAGACGAAAATCAAATCACACCCAAAACCATCACCTGATCCTTCCCAACCCCCAAAATCGATCAAGACTTCAAAATAAATACTTGACATGTACCAGAAAAAGATACTCCTAATCAAGATCTATCATTATAGATATAGATGAGTCATTTTGGAGCATCCTGAAGGATTTTTGATGTTCTAGACGAAAATCAAATCACACCCAAAACCATCACCTGATCCTTCCCAACCCCCAAAATCGATCAAGACTTCAAAATAGATACTTGACATGTACTAGAAAAAGATACTCCTAATCAAGATCTATCATTATAGATATAGATGAGTCATTTTGGAGCATCCTGAAGGATTTTTGATGTTCTAGACGAAAATCAAATCACACCCAAAACCATCACCTGATCCTTCCCAACCCCCAAAATCGATCAAGACTTCAAAATAGATACTTGACATGTACTAGAAAAAGATACTCCTAATCAAGATCTATCATTATAGATATAGATGAGTCATTTTGGAGCATCCTGAAGGATTTTTGATGTTCTAGACGAAAATCAAATCACACCCAAAACCATCACCTGATCCTTCCCAACCCCCAAAATCGATCAAGACTTCAAAATAGATACTTGACATGTACTAGAAAAAGATACTCCTAATCAAGATCTATCATTATAGATATAGATGAGTCATTTTGGAGCATCCTGAAGGATTTTTGATGTTCTAGACGAAAATCAAATCACACCCAAAACCATCACCTGATCCTTCCCAACCCCCAAAATCGATCAAGACTTCAAAATAGATACTTGACATGTACTAGAAAAAGATACTCCTAATCAAGATCTATCATTATAGATATAGATGAGTCATTTTGGAGCATCCTGAAGGATTTTTGATGTTCCAGACGAAAATCAAATCACACCCAAAACCATCACCTGATCCTTCCCAACCCCCAAAATCGACCAAGACTTCAAAATAGATACTTGACATGTACTAGAAAAAGATACTCCTAATCAAGATCTATCATTATAGATATAGATGAGTCATTTTGGAGCATCCTGAAGGATTTTTGATGTTCTAGACGAAAATCAAATCACACCCAAAACCATCACCTGATCCTTCCCAACCCCCAAAATCGATCAAGACTTCAAAATAGATACTTGACATGTACTAGAAAAAGATACTCCTAATCAAGATCTATCATTATAGATATAGATGAGTCATTTTGGAGCATCCTGAAGGATTTTTGATGTTCTAGACGAAAATCAAATCACACCCAAAACCATCACCTGATCCTTCCCAACCCCCAAAATCGATCAAGACTTCAAAATAGATACTTGACATGTAGAAAAAGATACTCCTAATCAAGATCTATCATTATAGATATAGATGAGTCATTTTGGAGCATCCTGAAGGATTTTTGATGTTCTAGACGAAAATCAAATCACACCCAAAACCATCACCTGATCCTTCCCAACCCCAAAATCGATCAAGACTTCAAAATCGATACTTGACATGTACTAGAAAAAGATACTCCTAATCAAGATCTATCATTATAGATATAGATGAGTCATTTTGGAGCATCCTGAAGGATTTTTGATGTTCTAGACGAAAATCAAATCACACCCAAAACCATCACCTGATCCTTCCCAACCCCCAAAATCGATCAAGACTTCAAAATAGATACTTGACATGTACTAGAAAAAGATACTCCTAATCAAGATCTATCATTATAGATATAGATGAGTCATTTTGGAGCATCCTGAAGGATTTTTGATGTTCTAGACGAAAATCAAATCACACCCAAAACCATCACCTGATCCTTCCCAACCCCCAAAATCGATCAAGACTTCAAAATAGATACTTGACATGTACTAGAAAAAGATACTCCTAATCAAGATCTATCATTATAGATATAGATGAGTCATTTTGGAGCATCCTGAAGGATTTTTGATGTTCTAGACGAAAATCAAATCACACCCAAAACCATCACCTGATCCTTCCCAACCCCCAAAATCGATCAAGACTTCAAAATAGATACTTGACATGTACTAGAAAAAGATACTCCTAATCAAGATCTATCATTATAGATATAGATGAGTCATTTTGGAGCATCCTGAAGGATTTTTGATGTTCTAGACGAAAATCAAATCACACCCAAAACCATCACCTGATCCTTCCCAACCCCCAAAATCGATCAAGACTTCAAAATAGATACTTGACATGTACTAGAAAAAGATACTCCTAATCAAGATCTATCATTATAGATATAGATGAATCATTTTGGAGCATCCTGAAGGATTTTTGATGTTCTAGACGAAAATCAAATCACACCCAAAACCATCACCTGATCCTTCCCAACCCCCAAAATCGATCAAGACTTCAAAATAGATACTTGACATGTACTAGAAAAAGATACTCCTAATCAAGATCTATCATCATAGATATAGATGAGTCATTTTGGAGCATCCTGAAGGATTTTTGATGTTCTAGACGAAAATCAAATCACACCCAAAACCATCACCTGATCCTTCCCAACCCCCAAAATCGATCAAGACTTCAAAATAGATACTTGACATGTACTAGAAAAAGATACTCCTAATCAAGATCTATCATTATAGATATAGATGAGTCATTTTGGAGCATCCTGAAGGATTTTTGATGTTCTAGACGAAAATCAAATCACACCCAAAACCATCACCTGATCCTTCCCAACCCCCAAAATCGATCAAGACTTCAAAATAGATACTTGACATGTACTAGAAAAAGATACTCCTAATCAAGATCTATCATTATAGATATAGATGAATCATTTTGGAGCATCCTGAAGGATTTTTGATGTTCTAGACGAAAATCAAATCACACCCAAAACCATCACCTGATCCTTCCCAACCCCCAAAATCGATCAAGACTTCAAAATAGATACTTGACATGTACTAGAAAAAGATACTCCTAATCAAGATCTATCATCATAGATATAGATGAGTCATTTTGGAGCATCCTGAAGGATTTTTGATGTTCTAGACGAAAATCAAATCACACCCAAAACCATCACCTGATCCTTCCCAACCCCCAAAATCGATCAAGACTTCAAAATAGATACTTGACATGTACTAGAAAAAGATACTCCTAATCAAGATCTATCATTATAGATATAGACGAAAATCAAATCACACCCAAAACCATCACCTGATCCTTCCCAACCCCTAAAATCGATCAAGACTTCAAAATAGATACTTGACATGTACCAGAAAAAGATACTCCTAATCAAGATCTATCATTATAGATATAGATGAGTCATTTTGGAGCATCCTGAAGGATTTTTGATGTTCTAGACGAAAATCAAATCACACCCAAAACCATCACCTGATCCTTCCCAACCCCCAAAATCGATCAAGACTTCAAAATAGATACTTGACATGTACTAGAAAAAGATACTCCTAATCAAGATCTATCATTATAGATATAGATGAGTCATTTTGGAGCATCCTGAAGGATTTTTGATGTTCTAGACGAAAATCAAATCACACCCAAAACCATCACCTGATCCTTCCCAACCCCCAAAATCGATCAAGACTTCAAAATAGATACTTGACATGTACTAGAAAAAGATACTCCTAATCAAGATCTATCATTATAGATATAGATGAGTCATTTTGGAGCATCCTGAAGGATTTTTGATGTTCTAGACGAAAATCAAATCACACCCAAAACCATCACCTGATCCTTCCCAACCCCCAAAATCGATCAAGACTTCAAAATAGATACTTGACATGTACTAGAAAAAGATACTCCTAATCAAGATCTATCATTATAGATATAGATGAGTCATTTTGGAGCATCCTGAAGGATTTTTGATGTTCTAGACGAAAATCAAATCACACCCAAAACCATCACCTGATCCTTCCCAACCCCCAAAATCGATCAAGACTTCAAAATAGATACTTGACATGTACTAGAAAAAGATACTCCTAATCAAGATCTATCATTATAGATATAGATGAGTCATTTTGGAGCATCCTGAAGGATTTTTGATGTTCTAGACGAAAATCAAATCACACCCAAAACCATCACCTGATCCTTCCCAACCCCCAAAATCGATCAAGACTTCAAAATAGATACTTGACATGTACTAGAAAAAGATACTCCTAATCAAGATCTATCATTATAGATATAGATGAGTCATTTTGGAGCATCCTGAAGGATTTTTGATGTTCTAGACGAAAATTAAATCACACCCAAAACCATCACCTGATCCTTCCCAACCCCCAAAATCGATCAAGACTTCAAAAAAAATACTTGACATGTACTAGAAAAAGATACTCCTAATCAAGATCTATCATTATAGATATAGATGAGTCATTTTGGAGCATCCTGAAGGATTTTTGATGTTCTAGACGAAAATCAAATCACACCCAAAACCATCACCTGATCTTTCCCAACCCCCAAAATCGATCAAGACTTCAAAATAGATACTTAACATGTACTAGAAAAAGATACTCCTAATCAAGATCTATCATTATAGATATAGATGAGTCATTTTGGAGCATCCTGAAGGATTTTTGATGTTCTAGACGAAAATCAAATCACACCCAAAACCATCACCTGATCCTTCCCAACCCCCAAAATCGATCAAGACTTCAAAATAGATACTTGACATGTACTAGAAAAAGATACTCCTAATCAAGATCTATCATTATAGATATAGATGAGTCATTTTGGAGCATCCTGAAGGATTTTTGATGTTCTAGACGAAAATCAAATCACACCCAAAACCATCACCTGATCCTTCCCAACCCCCAAAATCGATCAAGACTTCAAAATAGATACTTGACATGCACTAGAAAAAGATACTCCTAATCCAGATCTATCACTATAGATATAGATGAGTCATTTTGGAGCATCCTGAAGGATTTTTGATGTTCTAGACGAATATCAAATCACACCCAAAACCATCACCTGATCCTTCCCAACCCCCAAAATCGATCAAGACTTCAAAATAGATACTTGACATGTACTAGAAAAAGATACTCCTAATCAAGATCTATCATTATAGATATAGATGAGTCATTTTGGAGCATCCTGAAGGATTTTTGATGTTCTAGACGAAAATAAAATCACACCCAAAACCATCACCTGATCCTTCCCAACCCCCAAAATCGATCAAGACTTCAAAATAGATACTTGACATGTACTAGAAAAAGATACTCCTAATCAAGATCTATCATTATAGATATAGATGAGTCATTTTGGAGCATCCTGAAGGATTTTTGATGTTCTAGACGAAAATCAAATCACACCCAAAACCATCACCTGATCCTTCCCAACCCCCAAAATCGATCAAGACTTCAAAATAGATACTTGACATGTACTAGAAAAAGATACTCCTAATCAAGATCTATCATTATAGATATAGATGAGTCATTTTGGAGCATCCTGAAGGATTTTTGATGTTCTAGACGAAAATCAAATCACACCCACAACCATCACCTGATCCTTCCCAACCCCCAAAATCGATCAAGACTTCAAAATAGATACTTGACATGTACTAGAAAAAGATACTCCTAATCAAGATCTATCATTATAGATATAGATGAGTCATTTTGGAGCATCCTGAAGGATTTTTGATGTTCTAGACGAAAATCAAATCACACCCAAAACCATCACCTGATCCTTCCCAACCACCAAAATCGATCAAGACTTCAAAATAGATACTTGACATGTACTAGAAAAAGATACTCCTAATCAAGATCTATCATTATAGATATAGATGAGTCATTTTGGAGCATCCTGAAGGATTTTTGATGTTCTAGACGAAAATCAAATCACACCCAAAACCATCACCTGATCCTTCCCAACCCCCAAAATCGATCAAGACTTCAAAATAGATACTTGACATGTACTAGAAAAAGATACTCCTAATCAAGATCTATCATTATAGATATAAATGAGTCATTTTGGAGCATCCTGAAGGATTTTTGATGTTCTAGACGAAAATCAAATCACACCCAAAACCATCACCTGATCCTTCCCAACCCCCAAAATCGATCAAGACTTCAAAATAGATACTTGACATGTACTAGAAAAAGATACTCCTAATCAAGATCTATCATTATAGATATAGATGAGTCATTTTGGAGCATCCTGAAGGATTTTTGATGTTCTAGACGAAAATCAAATCACACCCAAAACCATCACCTGATCCTTCCCAACCCCCAAAATCGATCAAGACTTCAAAATAGATACTTGACATGTACTAGAAAAAGATACTCCTAATCAAGATCTATCATTATAGATATAGATGAGTCATTTTGGAGCATCCTGAAGGATTTTTGATGTTCTAGACGAAAATCAAATCACACCCAAAACCATCACCTGATCCTTCCCAACCCCCAAAATCGATCAAGACTTCAAAATAGATACTTGACATGTACTAGAAAAAGATACTCCTAATCAAGATCTATCATTATAGATATAGATGAGTCATTTTGGAGCATCCTGAAGGATTTTTGATCTTCTAGACGAAAATCAAATCACACCCAAAACCATCACCTGATCCTTCCCAACCCCCAAAATCGATCAAGACTTCAAAACAGATACTTGACATGTACTAGAAAAAGATACTCCTAATCAAGATCTATCATTATAGATATAGATGAGTCATTTTGGAGCATCCTGAAGGATTTTTGATGTTCTAGACGAAAATCAAATCACACCCAAAACCATCACCTGATCCTTCCCAACCCCCAAAATCGATCAAGACTTCAAAATAGATACTTGATATGTACTAGAAAAAGATACTCATAATCAAGATCTATCATTATAGATATAGATGAGTCATTTTGGAGCATCCTGAAGGATTTTTGATGTTCTAGACGAAAATCAAATCACACCCAAAACCATCACCTAATCCTTCCCAACCCCCAAAATCGATCAAGACTTCAAAATAGATACTTGACATGTACTAGAAAAAGATACTCCTAATCAAGATCTATCATTATAGATATAGATGAGTCATTTTGGAGCATCCTGAAGGATTTTTGATGTTCTAGACGAAAATCAAATCACACCCAAAACCATCACCTGATCCTTCCCAACCCCCAAAATCGATCAAGACTTCAAAATAGATACTTGACATGTACTAGAAAAAGATACTCCTAATCAAGATCTATCATTATAGATATAGATGAGTCATTTTGGAGCATCCTGAAGGATTTTTGATGTTCTAGACGAAAATCAAATCACACCCAAAACCATCACCTGATCCTTCCCAACCCCCAAAATCGATCAAGACTTCAAAAAAGATACTTGACATGTACTAGAAAAAGATACTCCTAATCAAGATCTATCATTATAGATATAGATGAGTCATTTTGGAGCATCCTGAAGGATTTTTGATGTTCTAGACGAAAATCAAATCACACCCAAAACCATCACCTGATCCTTCCCAACCCCCAAAATCGATCAAGACTTCAAAATAGATACTTGACATGTACTAGAAAAAGATACTCCTAATCAAGATCTATCATTATAGATATAGATGAGTCATTTTGGAGCATCCTGAAGGATTTTTGATGTTCTAGACGAAAATCAAATCACACCCAAAACCATCACCTGATCCTTCCCAACCCCCAAAATCGATCAAGACTTCAAAATAGATACTTGACATGTACTAGAAAAAGATACTCCTAATCAAGATCTATCATTATAGATATAGATGAGTCATTTTGGAGCATCCTGAAGGATTTTTGATGTTCTAGACGAAAATCAAATCACACCCAAAACCATCACCTGATCCTTCCCAACCCCCAAAATCGATCAAGACTTCAAAATAGATACTTGACATGTACTAGAAAAAGATACTCCTAATCAAGATCTATCATTATAGATATAGATGAGTCATTTTAGAGCATCCTGAAGGATTTTTGATGTTCTAGACGAAAATCAAATCACATCCAAAACCATCACCTGATCCTTCCCAACCCCCAAAATCGATCAAGACTTCAAAAAAATACTTGACATGTACTAGAAAAAGATACTCCTAATCAAGATCTATCCTTATAGATATAGATGAGTCATTTTGGAGCATCCTGAAGGATTTTTGATGTTCTAGACGAAAATCAAATCACACCCAAAACCATCACCTGATCCTTCCCAACCCTTCCCAACCCCAAAATAGATACTTGATATGTACTAGAAAAAGATACTCCTAGTCAAGATCTATCATTATAGATATAGATGAGTCATTTTGGAGCACCCTGAAGGATTTTTGATGTTCTAGACTAAAATCAAATCACACCCAAAACCATCACCTGATCCTTCCCAACCCCCAAAATCGATCAAGACTTCAAAATAGATACTTGACATGTACTAGAAAAAGATACTCCTAATCAAGATCTATCATTATAGATATAGATGAGTCATTTTGGAGCATCCTGAAGGATTTTTGATGTTCTAGACGAAAATCAAATCACACCCAAAACCATCACCTGATCCTTCCCAACCCCCAAAATCGATCAAGACTTCAAAATAGATACTTGACATGTACTAGAAAAAGATACTCCTAATCAAGATCTATCATTATAGATATAGATGAGTCATTTTGGAGCATCCTGAAGGATTTTTGATGTTCTAGACGAAAATCAAATCACACCCAAAACCATCACCTGATCCTTCCCAACCCCCAAAATCGATCAAGACTTCAAAAAAGATACTTGACATGTACTAGAAAAAGATACTCCTAATCAAGATCTATCATTATAGATATAGATGAGTCATTTTGGAGCATCCTGAAGGATTTTTGATGTTCTAGACGAAAATCAAATCACACCCAAAACCATCACCTGATCCTTCCCAACCCCCAAAATCGATCAAGACTTCAAAATAGATACTTGACATGTACTAGAAAAAGATACTCCTAATCAAGATCTATCATTATAGATATAGATGAGTCATTTTGGAGCATCCTGAAGGATTTTTGATGTTCTAGACGAAAATCAAATCACACCCAAAACCATCACCTGATCCTTCCCAACCCCCAAAATCGATCAAGACTTCAAAATAGATACTTGACATGTACTAGAAAAAGATACTCCTAATCAAGATCTATCATTATAGATATAGATGAGTCATTTTGGAGCATCCTGAAGGATTTTTGATGTTCTAGACGAAAATCAAATCACACCCAAAACCATCACCTGATCCTTCCCAACCCCCAAAATCGATCAAGACTTCAAAATAGATACTTGACATGTACTAGAAAAAGATACTCCTAATCAAGATCTATCATTATAGATATAGATGAGTCATTTTAGAGCATCCTGAAGGATTTTTGATGTTCTAGACGAAAATCAAATCACATCCAAAACCATCACCTGATCCTTCCCAACCCCCAAAATCGATCAAGACTTCAAAAAAATACTTGACATGTACTAGAAAAAGATACTCCTAATCAAGATCTATCCTTATAGATATAGATGAGTCATTTTGGAGCATCCTGAAGGATTTTTAATGTTCTAGACGAAAATCAAATCACACCCAAAACCATCACCTGATCCTTCCCAACCCTTCCCAACCCCAAAATAGATACTTGATATGTACTAGAAAAAGATACTCCTAGTCAAGATCTATCATTATAGATATAGATGAGTCATTTTGGAGCACCCTGAAGGATTTTTGATGTTCTAGACTAAAATCAAATCACACCCAAAACCATCACCTGATCCTTCCCAACCCCCAAAATCGATCAAGACTTCAAAATAGATACTTGACATGTACTAGAAAAAGATACTCCTAATCAAGATCTATCATTATAGATATAGATGAGTCATTTTGGAGCATCCTGAAGGATTTTTGATGTTCTAGACGAAAATCAAATCACACCCAAAACCATCACCTGATCCTTCCCAACCCCCAAAATCGATCAAGACTTCAAAATAGATACTTGACATGTACTAGAAAAAGATACTCCTAATCAAGATCTATCATTATAGATATAGATGAGTCATTTTGGAGCATCCTGAAGGATTTTTGATGTTCTAGACGAAAATCAAATCACACCCAAAACCATCACCTGATCCTTCCCAACCCCCAAAATCGATCAAGACTTCAAAATAGATACTTGACATGTACTAGAAAAAGATACTCCTAATCAAGATCTATCATTATAGATATAGATGAGTCATTTTGGAGCATCCTGAAGGATTTTTGATGTTCTAGACGAAAATCAAATCACACCCAAAACCATCACCTGATCCTTCCCAACCCCCAAAATCGATCAAGACTTCAAAATAGATACTTGACATGTACTAGAAAAAGATACTCCTAATCAAGATCTATCATTATAGATATAGATGAGTCATTTTGGAGCATCCTGAAGGATTTTTGATGTTCTAGACGAAAATCAAATCACACCCAAAACCATCACCTGATCCTTCCCAACCCCCAAAATCGATCAAGACTTTAAAATAGATACTTGACATGTACTAGAAAAAGATACTCCTAATCAAGATCTATCATTATAGATATAGATGAGTCATTTTGGAGCATCCTGAAGAATTTTTGATGTTCTAGACGAAAATCAAATCACACCTAAAACCATCACCTGATCCTTCCCAACCCCCAAAATCGATCAAGACTTCAAAAAGATACTTGACATGTACTAGAAAAAGATACTCCTAATCAAGATCTATCATTATAGATATAGATGAGTCATTTTGGAGCATCCTGAAGGATTTTTGATGTTCTAGACGAAAATTAAATCACACCCAAAACCATCACCTGATCCTTCCCAACCCCCAAAATCGATCAAGACTTCAAAATAGATACTTGACATGTACTAGAAAAAGATACTCCTAATCAAGATCTATCATTATAGATATAGATGAGTCATTTTGGAGCATCCTGAAGGATTTTTGATGTTCTAGACGAAAATCAAATCACACCCAAAACCATCACCTGATCCTTCCCAACCCCCAAAATCTATCAAGACTTCAAAATAGATACTTGACATGTACTAGAAAAAGATACTCCTAATCAAGATCTATCATTATAGATATAGATGAGTCATTTTGGAGCATCCTGAAGGATTTTTGATGTTCTAGACGAAAATCAAATCACACCCAAAACCATCACCTGATCCTTCCCAACCCCCAAAATCGATCAAGACTTCAAAATAGATACTTGACATGTACTAGAAAAAGATACTCCTAATCAAGATCTATCATTATAGATATAGATGAGTCATTTTGGAGCATCCTGAAGGATTTTTGATGTTCTAGACGAAAATCAAATCACACCCAAAACCATCACCTGATCCTTCCCAACCCCCAAAATCGATCAAGACTTCAAAATAGATACTTGACATGTACTAGAAAAAGATACTCCTAATCAAGATCTATCATTATAGATATAGATGAGTCATTTTTGAGCATCCTGAAGGATTTTTGATGTTCTAGACGAAAATCAAATCACACCCAAAACCATCACCTGATCCTTCCCAACCCCCAAAATCGATCAAGACTTCAAAATAGATACTTGACATGTACAAGAAAAAGATACTCCTAATCAAGATCTATCATTATAGATATAGATGAGTCATTTTGGAGCATCCTGAAGGATTTTTGATGTTCTAGACGAAAATCAAATCACACCCAAAACCATCACCTGATCCTTCACAACCCCCAAAATCGATCAAGACTTCAAAATAGATACTTGACATGTACTAAAAAAAGATACTCCTAATCAAGATCTATCATTATAGATATAGATGAGTCATTTTGGAGCATCCTGAAGGATTTTTGATGTTCTAGACGAAAATCAAATCACACCCAAAACCATCACCTGATCCTTCCCAACCCCCAAAATCGATCAAGACTTTAAAATAGATACTTGACATGTACTAGAAAAAGATACTCCTAATCAAGATCTATCATTATAGATATAGATGAGTCATTTTGGAGCATCCTGAAGAATTTTTGATGTTCTAGACGAAAATCAAATCACACCTAAAACCATCACCTGATCCTTCCCAACCCCCAAAATTGATCAAGACTTCAAAATAGATACTTGACATGTACTAGAAAAAGATACTCCTAATCAAGATCTATCATTATAGATATAGATGAGTCATTTTGGAGCATCCTGAAGGATTTTTGATGTTCTAGACGAAAATCAAATCACACCCAAAACCATCACCTGATCTTTCCCAACCCCCAAAATCGATCAAGACTTCAAAATAGATACTTGACATGTACTAGAAAAAGATACTCCTAATCAAGATCTATCATTATAGATATAGATGAGTCATTTTGGAGCATCCTGAAGGATTTTTGATGTTCTAGACGAAAATCAAATCACACCCAAAACCATCACCTGATCCTTCCCAACCCCCAAAATCGATCAAGACTTCAAAATAGATACTTGACATGTACTAGAAAAAGATACTCCTAATCAAGATCTATCATTATAGATATAGATGAGTCATTTTGGAGCATCCTGAAGGATTTTTGATGTTCTAGACGAAAATCAAATCACACCCAAAACCATCACCTGATCTTTCCAAACCCCCAAAATCGATCAAGACTTCAAAATAGATACTTGACATGTACCAGAAAAAGATACTCCTAATCAAGATCTATCATTATAGATATAGATGAGTCATTTTGGAGCATCCTGAAGGATTTTTGATGTTCTAGACGAAAATCAAATCACACCCAAAACCATCACCTGATCCTTCCCAACCCCCTAAATCGATCAAGACTTCAAAATAGATACTTGACATGTAATAGAAAAAGATACTCCTAATCAAGATCTATCATTATAGATATAGATGAGTCATTTTGGAGCATCCTGAAGGATTTTTGATGTTCTAGACGAAAATCAAATCACACCCAAAACCATCACCTGATCCTTCCCAACCCCCAAAATCGATCAAGACTTCAAAATAGATGCTTGACATGTACTAGAAAAAGATACTCCTAATCAAGATCTATCATTATAGATATAGATGAGTCATTTTGGAGCATCCTGAAGGATTTTTGATGTTCTAGACGAAAATCAAATCACACCCAAAACCATCACCTGATCCTTCCCAACCCCCAAAATCGATCAAGACTTCAAAATAGATACTTGACATGTACTAGAAAAAGATACTCCTAATCAAGATCTATCATTATAGATATAGATAAGTCATTTTGGAGCATCCTGAAGGATTTTTGATGTTCTAGACGAAAATCAAATCACACCCAAAACCATCACCTGATCCTTCCCAACCCCCAAAATCGATCAAGACTTCAAAATAGATACTTGACATGTACTAGAAAAAGATACTCCTAATCAAGATCTATCATTATAGATATAGATGAGTCATTTTGGAGCATCCTGAAGGATTTTTGATGTTCTAGACGAAAATCAAATCACACCCAAAACCATCACCTGATCCTTCCCAACCCCCAAAATCGATCAAGACTTCAAAATAGATACTTGACATGTACTAGAAAAAGATACTCCTAATCAAGATCTATCATTATAGATATAGATGAGTCATTTTGGAGCATCCTGAAGGATTTTTGATGTTCTAGACGAAAATCAAATCACACCCAAAACCATCACCTGATCCTTCCCAACCCCCAAAATCGATCAAGACTTCAAAATAGATACTTGACATGTACTAGAAAAAGATACTCCTAATCAAGATCTATCATTATAGATATAGATGAGTCATTTTGGAGCATCCTGAAGGATTTTTGATGTTCTAGACGAAAATCAAAACACACCCAAAACCATCACCTGATCCTTCCCAACCCCCAAAATCGATCAAGACTTCAAAATAGATACTTGACATGTACTAGAAAAAGATACTCCTAATCAAGATCTATCATCATAGATATAGATGAGTCATTTTGGAGCATCCTGAAGGATTTTTGATGTTCTAGACGAAAATCAAATCACACCCAAAACCATCACCTGATCCTTCCCAACCCCCAAAATCGATCAAGACTTCAAAATAGATACTTGACATGTACTAGAAAAAGATACTCCTAATCAAGATCTATCATTATAGATATAGATGAGTCATTTTGGAGCATCCTGAAGGATTTTTGATGTTCTAGACGAAAATCAAATCACACCCAAAACCATCACCTGATCCTTCCCAACCCCCAAAATCGATCAAGACTTCAAAATAGATACTTGACATGTACTAGAAAAAGATACTCCTAATCAAGATCTATCATTATAGATATAGATGAGTCATTTTGGAGCATCCTGAAGGATTTTTGATGTTCTAGACGAAAATCAAATCACACCCAAAACCATCACCTGATCCTTCCCAACCCCAAAATCGATCAAGACTTCAAAATAGATACTTGACATGTACTAGAAAAAGATACTCCTAATCAAGATCTATCATTATAGATATAGATAAGTCATTTTGGAGCATCCTGAAGGATTTTTGATGTTCTAGACGAAAATCAAATCACACCCAAAACCATCACCTGATCCTTCCCAACCCCCAAAATCGATCAAGACTTCAAAATAGATACTTGACATGTACTAGAAAAAGATACTCCTAATCAAGATCTATCATTATAGATATAAATGAGTCATTTTGGAGCATCCTGAAGGATTTTTGATGTTCTAGACGAAAATCAAATCACACCCAAAACCATCACCTGATCCTTCCCAACCCCCAAAATCGATCAAGACTTCAAAATAGATACTTGACATGTACTAGAAAAAGATACTCCTAATCAAGATCTATCATTATAGATATAGATGAGTCATTTTGGAGCATCCTGAAGGATTTTTGATGTTCTAGACGAAAATCAAATCACACCCAAAACCATCACCTGATCCTTCCCAACCCCCAAAATGGATCAAGACTTCAAAATAGATACTTGACATGTACTAGAAAAAGATACTCCTAATCAAGATCTATCATTATAGATATAGATGAGTCATTTTGGAGCATCCTGAAGGATTTTTGATGTTCTAGACGAAAATCAAATCACACCCAAAACCATCACCTGATCCTTCCCAACCCCCAAAATCGATCAAGACTTCAAAATAGATACTTGACATGTACTAGAAAAAGATACTCCTAATCAAGATCTATCATTATAGATATAGATGAGTCATTTTGGAGCATCCTGAAGGATTTTTGATGTTCTAGACGAAAATCAAATCACACCCAAAACCATCACCTGATCCTTCCCAACCCCCAAAATCGATCAAGACTTCAAAATAGATACTTGACATGTACTAGAAAAAGATACTCCTAATCAAGATCTATCATTATAGATATAGATGAGTCATTTTGGAGCATCCTGAAGGATTTTTGATGTTCTAGACGAAAATCAAATCACACCCAAAACCATCACCTGATCCTTCCCAACCCCCAAAATCGATCAAGACTTCAAAATAGATACTTGACATGTACTAGAAAAAGATACTCCTAATCAAGATCTATCATTATAGATATAGATGAGTCATTTTGGAGCATCCTGAAGGATTTTTGATGTTCTAGACGAAAATCAAATCACACCCAAAACCATCACCTGATCCTTCCCAACCCCCAAAATCGATCAAGACTTCAAAATAGATACTTGACATGTACTAGAAAAAGATACTCCTAATCAAGATCTATCATTATAGATATAGATGAGTCATTTTGGAGCATCCTGAAGGATTTTTGATGTTCTAGACGAAAATCAAATCACACCCAAAACCATCACCTGATCCTACCCAACCCCCAAAATCGATCAAGACTTCAAAATAGATACTTGACATGTACTAGAAAAAGATACTCCTAATCAAGATATATCATTATAGATATAGATGAGTCATTTTGGAGCATCCTGAAGGATTTTTGATGTTCTAGACGAAAATCAAATCACACCCAAAACCATCACCTGATCCTTCCCAACCCCCAAAATCGATCAAGACTTCAAAATAGATACTTGACATGTACTAAAAAAAGATACTCCTAATCAAGATCTATCATTATAGATATAGATGAGTCATTTTGGAGCATCCTGAAGGATTTTTGATGTTCTAGACGAAAATCAAATCACACCCAAAACCATCACCTGATCCTTCCCAACCCCCAAAATCGATCAAGACTTCAAAATAGATACTTGACATGTACTAGAAAAAGATACTCCTAATCAAGATCTATCATTATAGATATAGATGAGTCATTTTGGAGCATCCTGAAGGATTTTTGATGTTCTAGACGAAAATCAAATCACACCCAAAACCATCACCTGATCCTTCCCAACCCCCAAAATCGATCAAGACTTCAAAATAGATACTTGACATGTACTAGAAAAAGATACTCCTAATCAAGATCTATCATCATAGATATAGATGAGTCATTTTGGAGCAACCTGAAGGATTTTTGATGTTCTAGACGAAAATCAAATCACACCCAAAACCATCACCTGATCCTTCCCAACCCCCAAAATCGATCAAGACTTCAAAATAGATACTTGACATGTACTAGAAAAAGATACTCCTAATCAAGATCTATCATTATAGATATAGATGAGTCATTTTGGAGCATCCTGAAGGATTTTTGATGTTCTAGACGAAAATCAAATCACACCCAAAACCATCACCTGATCCTTCCCAACCCCCAAAATCGATCAAGACTTCAAAATAGATACTTGACATGTACTAGAAAAAGATACTCCTAATCAAGATCTATCATTATAGATATAGATGAGTCATTTTGGAGCATTCTGAAGGATTTTTGATGTTCTAGACGAAAATCAAATCACACCCAAAACCATCACCTGATCCTTCCCAACCCCCAAAATCGATCAAGACTTCAAAATAGAT
Source organism: Eupeodes corollae (assembly GCF_945859685.1). Taxonomy (NCBI): domain Eukaryota; kingdom Metazoa; phylum Arthropoda; class Insecta; order Diptera; family Syrphidae; genus Eupeodes; species Eupeodes corollae. The sequence continues at coordinate 56,803 of NW_026605206.1, forward strand.
ACTTGACATGTACTAGAAAAAGATACTCCTAATCAAGATCTATCATTATAGATATAGATAAGTCATTTTGGAGCATCCTGAAGGATTTTTGATGTTCTAGACGAAAATCAAATCACACCCAAAACCATCACCTGATCCTTCCCAACCCCCAAAATCGATCAAGACTTCAAAATAGATACTTGACATGTACTAGAAAAAGATACTCCTAATCAAGATCTATCATTATAGATATAGATGAGTCATTTTGGAGCATCCTGAAGGATTTTTGATGTTCTAGACGAAAATCAAATCACACCCAAAACCATCACCTGATCCTTCCCAACCCCCAAAATCGATCAAGACTTCAAAATAGATACTTGACATGTACTAGAAAAAGATACTCCTAATCAAGATCTATCATTATAGATATAGATGAGTCATTTTGGAGCATCCTGAAGGACTTTTGATGTTCTAGACGAAAATCAAATCACACCCAAAACCATCACCTGATCCTTCCTAACCCCCAAAATCGATCAAGACTTCAAAATAGATACTTGACATGTACTAGAAAAAGATACTCCTAATCAAGATCTATCATTATAGATATAGATGAGTCATTTTGGAGCATCCTGAAGGATTTTTGATGTTCTAGACGAAAATCAAATCACACCCAAAACCATCACCTGATCCTTCCCAACCCCCAAAATCGATCAAGACTTCAAAATAGATACTTGACATGTACTAGAAAAAGATACTCCTAATCAAGATCTATCATTATAGATATAGATGAGTCATTTTGGAGCATCCTGAAGGATTTTTGATGTTCTAGACGAAAATCAAATCACACCCAAAACCATCACCTGATCCTTCCCAACAACCAAAATCGATCAAGACTTCAAAATAGATACTTGACATGTACTAGAAAAAGATACTCCTAATCAAGATCTATCATTATAGATATAGATGAGTCATTTTGGAGCATCCTGAAGGATTTTTGATGTTCTAGACGAAAATCAAATCACACCCAAAACCATCACCTGATCCTTCCCAACCCCCAAAATCGATCAAGACTTCAAAATAGATACTTGACATGTACTAGAAAAAGATACTCCTAATCAAGATCTATCATTATAGATATAGATGAGTCATTTTGGAGCATCCTGAAGGATTTTTGATGTTCTAGACGAAAATCAAATCACACCCAAAACCATCACCTGATCCTTCCCAACCCCCAAAATCGATCAAGACTTCAAAATAGATACTTGACATGTACTAGAAAAAGATACTCCTAATCAAGATCTATCATTATAGATATAGATGAGTCATTTTGGAGCATCCTGAAGGATTTTTGATGTTCTAGACGAAAATCAAATCACACCCAAAACCATCACCTGATCCTTCCCAACCCCCAAAATCGATCAAGACTTCAAAATAGATACTTGACATGTACTAGAAAAAGATACTCCTAATCAAGATCTATCATTATAGATATAGATGAGTCATTTTGGAGCATCCTGAAGGATTTTTGATGTTCTAGACGAAAATCAAATCACACCCAAAACCATCACCTGATCCTTCCCAACCCCCAAAATCGATGAAGACTTCAAAATAGATACTTGACATGTACTAGAAAAAGATACTCCTAATCAAGATCTATCATTATAGATATAGATGAGTCATTTTGGAGCATCCTGAAGGATTTTTGATGTTCTAGACGAAAATCAAATCACACCCAAAACCATCACCTGATCCTTCCCAACCCCCAAAATCGATCAAGACTTCAAAATAGATACTTGACATGTACTAGAAAAAGATACTCCTAATCAAGATCTATCATTATAGATATAGATGAGTCATTTTGGAGCATCCTGAAGGATTTTTGATGTTCTAGACGAAAATCAAATCACACCCAAAACCATCACCTGATCCTTCCCAACCCCCAAAATCGATCAAGACTTCAAAATAGATACTTGACATGTACTAGAAAAAGATACTCCTAATCAAGATCTATCATTATAGATATAGATGAGTCATTTTGGAGCATCCTGAAGGATTTTTGATGTTCTAGACGAAAATCAAATCACACCCAAAACCATCACCTGATCCTTCCCAACCCCCAAAATCGATCAAGACTTCAAAATAGATACTTGACATGTACTAAAAAAAGATACTCCTAATCAAGATCTATCATTATAGATATAGATGAGTCATTTTGGAGCATCCTGAAGGATTTTTGATGTTCTAGACGAAAATCAAAACACACCCAAAACCATCACCTGATCCTTCCCAACCCCCAAAATCGATCAAGACTTCAAAATAGATACTTGACATGTACTAGAAAAAGATACTCCTAATCAAGATCTATCATTATAGATATAGATGAGTCATTTTGGAGCATCCTGAAGGATTTTTGATGTTCTAGACGAAAATCAAATCACACCCAAAACCATCACCTGATCCTTCCCAACCCCAAATCAAATCACACCCAAAACCATCACCTGATCCTTCCCAACCCCCAAAATCGATCAAGACTTCAAAATAGATACTTGACATGTACTAGAAAAAGATACTCCTAATCAAGATCTATCATTATAGATATAGATGAGTCATTTTGGAGCATCCTGCAGGATTTTTGATGTTCTAGACGAAAATCAAATCACACCCAAAACCATCACCTGATCCTTCCCAACCCCCAAAATCGATCAAGACTTCAAAATAGATACTTGACATGTACTAGAAAAAGATACTCCTAATCAAGATCTATCATTATAGATATAGATGAGTCATTTTGGAGCATCCTGAAGGATTTTTGATGTTCTAGACGAAAATCAAATCACACCCAAAACCATCACCTGATCCTTCCCAACCCCCAAAATCGATCAAGACTTCAAAATAGATACTTGACATGTACTAGAAAAAGATACTCCTAATCAAGATCTATCATTATAGATATAGATGAGTCATTTTGGAGCATCCTGAAGGATTTTTGATGTTCTAGACGAAAATCAAATCACACCCAAAACCATCACCTGATCCTTCCCAACCCCCAAAATCGATCAAGACTTCAAAATAGATACTTGACATGTACTAGAAAAAGATACTCCTAATCAAGATCTATCATTATAGATATAGATGAGTCATTTTGGAGCATCCTGAAGGATTTTTGATGTTCTAGACGAAAATCAAATCACACCCAAAACCATCACCTGATCCTTCCCAACCCCCAAAATCGATCAAGACTTCAAAATAGATACTTGAAATGTACTAGAAAAAGATACTCCTAATCAAGATCTATCATTATAGATATAGATGAGTCATTTTGGAGCATCCTGAAGGATTTTTGATGTTCTAGACGAAAATCAAATCACACCCAAAACCATCACCTGATCCTTCCCAACCCCCAAAATCGATCAAGACTTCAAAATAGATACTTGACATGTACTAGAAAAAGATACTCCTAATCAAGATCTATCATTATAGATATAGATGAGTCATTTTGGAGCATCCTGAAGGATTTTTGATGTTCTAGACGAAAATCAAATCACACCCAAAACCATCACCTGATCCTTCCCAACCCCCAAAATCGATCAAGACTTCAAAATAGATACTTGACATGTACTAGAAAAAGATACTCCTAATCAAGATCTATCATTATAGATATAGATGAGTCATTTTGGAGCATCCTGAAGGATTTTTGATGTTCTAGACGAAAATCAAATCACACCCAAAACCATCACCTGATCCTTCCCAACCCCCAAAATCGATCAAGACTTCAAAATAGATACTTGACATGTACTAGAAAAAGATACTCCTAATCAAGATCTATCATTATAGATATAGATGAGTCATTTTGGAGCATCCTGAAGGATTTTTGATGTTCTAGACGAAAATCAAATCACACCCAAAACCATCACCTGATCCTTCCCAACCCCCAAAATCGATCAAGACTTCAAAATAGATACTTGACATGTACTAGAAAAAGATACTCCTAATCAAGATCTATCATTATAGATATAGATGAGTCATTTTGGAGCATCCTGAAGGATTTTTGATGTTCTAGACGAAAATCAAATCACACCCAAAACCATCACCTGATCCTTCCCAACCCCCAAAATCGATCAAGACTTCAAAATAGATACTTGACATGTACTAGAAAAAGATACTCCTAATCAAGATCTATCATTATAGATATAGATGAGTCATTTTGGAGCATCCTGAAGGATTTTTGATGTTCTAGACGAAAATCAAATCACACCCAAAACCATCACCTGATCCTTCCCAACCCCCAAAATCGATCAAGACTTCAAAATAGAAACTTGACATGTACTAGAAAAAGATACTCCTAATCAAGATCTATCATTATAGATATAGATGAGTCATTTTGGAGCATCCTGAAGGATTTTTGATGTTCTAGACGAAAATCAAATCACACCCAAAACCATCACCTGATCCTTCCCAACCCCCAAAATCGATCAAGACTTCAAAATAGATACTTGACATGTACTAGAAAAAGATACTCCTAATCAAGATCTATCATTATAGATATAGATGAGTCATTTTGGAGCATCCTGAAGGATTTTTGATGTTCTAGACGAAAATCAAATCACACCCAAAACCATCACCTGATCCTTCCCAACCCCCAAAATCGATCAAGACTTCAAAATAGATACTTGACATGTACTAGAAAAAGATACTCCTAATCAAGATCTATCATTATAGACATAGATGAGTCACTTTGGAGCATCCTGAAGGATTTTTGATGTTCTAGACGAAAATCAAATCACACCCAAAACCATCACCTGATCCTTCCCAACCCCCAAAATCGATCAAGACTTCAAAATAGATATTTGACATGTACTAGAAAAAGATACTCCTAATCAAGATCTATCATTATAGATATAGATGAGTCATTTTGGAGCATCCTGAAGGATTTTTGATGTTCTAGACGAAAATCAAATCACACCCAAAACCATCACCTGATCCTTCCCAACCCCCAAAATCGATCAAGACTTCAAAATAGATACTTGACATGTACTAGAAAAAGATACTCCTAATCAAGATCTATCATTATAGATATAGATGAGTCATTTTGGAGCATCCTGAAGGATTTTTGATGTTCTAGACGAAAATCAAATCACACCCAAAACCATCACCTGATCCTTCCCAACCCCCAAAATCGATCAAGACTTCAAAATAGATACTTGACATGTACTAGAAAAAGATACTCCTAATCAAGATCTATCATTATAGATATAGATGAGTCATTTTGGAGCATCCTGAAGGATTTTTGATGTTCTAGACGAAAATCAAATCACACCCAAAACCATCACCTGATCCTTCCCAACCCCCAAAATCGATCAAGACTTCAAAATAGAAACTTGACATGTACTAGAAAAAGATACTCCTAATCAAGATCTATCATTATAGATATAGATGAGTCATTTTGGAGCATCCTGAAGGATTTTTGATGTTCTAGACGAAAATCAAATCACACCCAAAACCATCACCTGATCCTTCCCAACCCCCAAAATCGATCAAGACTTCAAAATAGATACTTGACATGTACTAGAAAAAGATACTCCTAATCAAGATCTATCATTATAGATATAGATGAGTCATTTTGGAGCATCCTGAAGGATTTTTGATGTTCTAGACGAAAATCAAATCACACCCAAAACCATCACCTGATCCTTCCCAACCCCCAAAATCGATCAAGACTTCAAAATAGATACTTGACATGTACTAGAAAAAGATACTCCTAATCAAGATCTATCATTATAGACATAGATGAGTCACTTTGGAGCATCCTGAAGGATTTTTGATGTTCTAGACGAAAATCAAATCACACCCAAAACCATCACCTGATCCTTCCCAACCCCCAAAATCGATCAAGACTTCAAAATAGATATTTGACATGTACTAGAAAAAGATACTCCCAATCAAGATCTATCATTATAGATATAGATGAATCATTTTGGAGCATCCTGAAGGATTTTTGATGTTCTAGACGAAAATCAAATCACACCCAAAACCATCACCTGATCCTTCCCAACCCCCAAAATCGATCAAGAATTCAAAATAGATACTTGACATGTACTAGAAAAAGATACTCCTAATCAAGATCTATCATTATAGATATAGATGAGTCATTTTGGAGCATCCTGAAGGATTTTTGATGTTCTAGACGAAAATCAAATCACACCCAAAACCATCACCTGATCCTTCCCAACCCCCAAAATCGATCAAGACTTCAAAATAGATACTTGACATGTACTAGAAAAAGATACTCCTAATCAAGATCTATCATTATAGATATAGATGAGTCATTTTGGAGCATCCTGAAGGATTTTTGATGTTCTAGACGAAAATCAAATCACACCCAAAACCATCACCTGATCCTTCCCAACCCCCAAAATCGATCAAGACTTCAAAATAGATACTTGACATGTACTAGAAAAAGATACTCCTAATCAAGATCTATCATTATAGATATAGATGAGTCATTTTGGAGCATCCTGAAGGATTTTTGATGTTCTAGACGAAAATCAAATCACACCCAAAACCATCACCTGATCCTTCCCAACCCCCAAAATCGATCAAGACTTCAAAATAGATACTTGACATGTACTAGAAAAAGATACTCCTAATCAAGATCTATCATTATAGATATAGATGAGTCATTTTGGAGCATCCTGAAGGATTTTTGATGTTCTAGACGAAAATCAAATCACACCCAAAACCATCACCTGATCCTTCCCAACCCCCAAAATCGATCAAGACTTCAAAATAGATACTTGACATGTACTAGAAAAAGATACTCCTAATCACGATCTATCATTATAGATATAGATGAGTCATTTTGGAGCATCCTGAAGGATTTTTGATGTTCTAGACGAAAATCAAATCACACCCAAAACCATCACCTGATCCTTCCCAACCCCCAAAATCGATCAAGACTTCAAAATAGATACTTGACATGTACTAGAAAAAGATACTCCTAATCAAGATCTATCATTATAGATATAGATGAGTCATTTTGGAGCATCCTGAAGGATTTTTGATGTTCTAGACGAAAATCAAATCACACCCAAAACCATCACCTGATCCTTCCCAACCCCCAAAATCGATCAAGACTTCAAAATAGATACTTGACATGTACTAGAAAAAGATACTCCTAATCAAGATCTATCAATATAGATATAGATGAGTCATTTTGGAGCATCCTGAAGGATTTTTGATGTTCTAGACGAAAATCAAATCACACCCAAAACCATCACCTGATCCTTCCCAACCCCCAAAATCGATCAAGACTTCAAAATAGATACTTGACATGTACTAGAAAAAGATACTCCTAATCAAGATCTATCATTATAGATATAGATGAGTCATTTTGGAGCATCCTGAAGGATTTTTGATGTTCTAGACGAAAATCAAATCACACCCAAAACCATCACCTGATCCTTCCCAACCCCCAAAATCGATCAAGACTTCAAAATAGATACTTGACATGTACTAGAAAAAGATACTCCTAATCAAGATCTATCATTATAGATATAGATGAGTCATTTTGGAGCATCCTGAAGGATTTTTGATGTTCTAGACGAAAATCAAATCACACCCAAAACCATCACCTGATCCTTCCCAACCCCCAAAATCGATCAAGACTTCAAAATAGATACTTGACATGTACTAGAAAAAGATACTCCTAATCAAGATCTATCATTATAGATATAGATGAGTCATTTTGGAGCATCCTGAAGGATTTTTGATGTTCTAGACGAAAATCAAATCACACCCAAAACCATCACCTGATCCTTCCCAACCCCCAAAATCGATTAAGACTTCAAAATAGATACTTGACATGTACTAGAAAAAGATACTCCTAATCAAGATCTATCATTATAGATATAAATGAGTCATTTTGGAGCATCCTGAAGGATTTTTGATGTTCTAGACGAAAATCAAATCACACCCAAAACCATCACCTGATCCTTCCCAACCCCCAAAATCGATCAAGACTTCAAAATAGATACTTGACATGTACTAGAAAAAGATACTCCTAATCAAGATCTATCATTATAGATATAGATGAGTCATTTTGGAGCATCCTGAAGGATTTTTGATGTTCTAGACGAAAATCAAATCACACCCAAAACCATCACCTGATCCTTCCCAACCCCCAAAATCGATCAAGACTTCAAAATAGATACTTGACATGTACTAGAAAAAGATACTCCTAATCAAGATCTATCATTATAGATATAGATGAGTCATTTTGGAGCATCCTGAAGGATTTTTGATGTTCTAGACGAAAATCAAATCACACCCAAAACCATCACCTGATCCTTCCCAACCCCCAAAATCGATCAAGACTTCAAAATAGATACTTGACATGTACTAGAAAAAGATACTCCTAATCAAGATCTATCATTATAGATATAGATGAGTCATTTTGGAGCATCCTGAAGGATTTTTGATGTTCTAGACGAAAATCAAATCACACCCAAAACCATCACCTGATCCTTCCCAACCCCCAAAATCGATCAAGACTTCAAAATAGATACTTGACATGTACTAGAAAAAGATACTCCTTATCAAGATCTATCATTATAGACATAGATGAGTCACTTTGGAGCATCCTGAAGGATTTTTGATGTTCTAGACGAAAATCAAATCACACCCAAAACCATCACCTGATCCTTCCCAACCCCCAAAATCGATCAAGACTTCAAAATAGATACTTGACATGTACTAGAAAAAGATACTCCTAATCAAGATCTATCATTATAGATATAGATGAGTCATTTTGGAGCATCCTGAAGGATTTTTGATGTTCTAGACGAAAATCAAATCACACCCAAAACCATCACCTGATCCTTCCCAACCCCCAAAATCGATCAAGACTTCAAAATAGATACTTGACATGTACTAGAAAAAGATACTCCTAATCAAGATCTATCATTATAGATATAGATGAGTCATTTTGGAGCATCCTGAAGGATTTTTGATGTTCTAGACGAAAATCAAATCACACCCAAAACCATCACCTGATCCTTCCCAACCCCCAAAATCGATCAAGACTTCAAAATAGATACTTGACATGTACTTGAAAAAGATACTCCTTATCAAGATCTATCATTATAGATATAGATGAGTCATTTTGGAGCATCCTGAAGGATTTTTGATGTTCTAGACGAAAATCAAATCACACCCAAAACCATCACCTGATCCTTCCCAACCCCCAAAATCGATCAAGACTTCAAAATAGATACTTGACATGTACTAGAAAAAGATACTCCTAATCAAGATCTATCATTATAGATATAGATGAGTCATTTTGGAGCATCCTGAAGGATTTTTGATGTTCTAGACGAAAATCAAATCACACCCAAAACCATCACCTGATCCTTCCCAACCCCCAAAATCGATCAAGACTTCAAAATAGATACTTGACATGTACTAGAAAAAGATACTCCTAATCAAGATCTATCATTATAGATATAGATGAGTCATTTTGGAGCATCCTGAAGGATTTTTGATGTTCTAGACGAAAATCAAATCACACCCAAAACCATCACTTGATCCTTCCCAACCCCCAAAATCGATCAAGACTTCAAAATAGATACTTGACATGTACTAGAAAAAGATACTCCTAATCAAGATCTATCATTATAGATATAGATGAGTCATTTTGGAGCATCCTGAAGGATTTTTGATGTTCTAGACGAAAATCAAATCACACCCAAAACCATCACCTGATCCTTCCCAACCCCCAAAATCGATCAAGACTTCAAAATAGATACTTGACATGTACTAGAAAAAGATACTCCTAATCAAGATCTATCATTATAGATATAGATGAGTCATTTTGGAGCATCCTGAAGGATTTTTGATGTTCTAGACGAAAATCAAATCACACCCAAAACCATCACCTGATCCTTCCCAACCCCCAAAATCGATCAAGACTTCAAAATAGATACTTGACATGTACTAGAAAAAGATACTCCTAATCAAGATCTATCATCATAGATATAGATGAGTCATTTTGGAGCATCCTGAAGGATTTTTGATGTTCTAGACGAAAATCAAATCACACCCAAAACCATCACCTGATCCTTCCCAACCCCCAAAATCGATCAAGACTTCAAAATAGATACTTGACATGTGCTAGAAAAAGATACTCCTAATCAAGATCTATCATTATAGATATAGATGAGTCATTTTGGAGCATCCTGAAGGATTTTTGATGTTCTAGACGAAAATCAAATCACACCCAAAACCATCACCTGATCCTTCCCAACCCCCAAAATCGATCAAGACTTCAAAATAGATACTTGACATGTACTAGAAAAAGATACTCCTAATCAAGATCTATCATTATAGATATAGATGAGTCATTTTGGAGCATCCTGAAGGATTTTTGATGTTCTAGACGAAAATCAAATCACACCCAAAACCATCACCTGATCCTTCCCAACCCCCAAAATCGATCAAGACTTCAAAATAGAAACTTGACATGTACTAGAAAAAGATACTCCTAATCAAGATCTATCATTACAGATATAGATGAGTCATTTTTGAGCATCCTGAAGGATTTTTGATGTTCTAGACGAAAATCAAATCACACCCAAAACCATCACCTGATCCTTCCCAACCCCCAAAATCGATCAAGACTTCAAAATAGATACTTGACATGTACTAGAAAAAGATACTCCTAATCAAGATCTATCATTATAGATATAGATGAGTCATTTTGGAGCATCCTGAAGGATTTTTGATGTTCTAGACGAAAATCAAATCACACCCAAAACCATCACCTGATCCATCCCAACCCCCAAAATCGATCAAGACTTCAAAATAGATACTTGACATGTACTAGAAAAAGATACTCCTAATCAAGATCTATCATTATAGATATAGATGAGTCATTTTGGAGCATCCTGAAGGATTTTTGATGTTCTAGACGAAAATCAAATCACACCCAAAACCATCACCTGATCCTTCCCAACCCCCAAAATCGATCAAGACTTCAAAATAGATACTTGACATGTACTAGAAAAAGATACTCCTAATCAAGATCTATCATTATAGATATAGATGAGTCATTTTGGAGCATCCTGAAGGATTTTTGATGTTCTAGACGAAAATCAAATCACACCCAAAACCATCACCTGATCCTTCCCAACCCCCAAAATCGATCAAGACTTCAAAATAGATACTTGACATGTACTAGAAAAAGATACTCCTAATCAAGATCTATCATTATAGATATAGATGAGTCATTTTGGAGCATCCTGAAGGATTTTTGATGTTCTAGACGAAAATCAAATCACACCCAAAACCATCACCTGATCCTTCCCAACCCCCAAAATCGATCAAGACTTCAAAATAGATACTTGACATGTACTAGAAAAAGATACTCCTAATCAAGATCTATCATTATAGATATAGATGAGTCATTTTGGAGCATCCTGAAGGATTTTTGATGTTCTAGACGAAAATCAAATCACACCCAAAACCATCACCTGATCCTTCCCAACCCCCAAAATCGATCAAGACTTCAAAATAGATACTTGACATGTACTAGAAAAAGATACTCCTAATCAAGATCTATCATTATAGATATAGATGAGTCATTTTGGAGCATCCTGAAGGATTTTTGATGTTCTAGACGAAAATCAAATCACACCCAAAACCATCACCTGATCCTTCCCAACCCCCAAAATCGATCAAGACTTCAAAATAGATACTTGACATGTACTAGAAAAAGATACTCCCAATCAAGATCTATCATTATAGATATAGATGAGTCATTTTGGAGCATCCTGAAGGATTTTTGATGTTCTAGACGAAAATCAAATCACACCCAAAACCATCACCTGATCCTTCCCAACCCCCAAAATCGATCAAGACTTCAAAATAGATACTTGACATGTACTAGAAAAAGATACTCCTAATCAAGATCTATCATTATAGATATAGATGAGTCATTTTGGAGCATCCTGAAGGATTTTTGATGTTCTAGACGAAAATCAAATCACACCCAAAACCATCACCTGATCCTTCCCAACCCCCAAAATCGATCAAGACTTCAAAATAGATACTTGACATGTACTAGAAAAAGATACTCCTAATCAAGATCTATCATTATAGATATAGATGAGTCATTTTGGAGCATCCTGAAGGATTTTTGATGTTCTAGACGAAAATCAAATCACACCCAAAACCATCACCTGATCCTTCCCAACCCCCAAAATCGATCAAGACTTCAAAATAGATACTTGACGTGAACTAGAAAAAGATACTCCTAATCAAGATCTATCATTATAGATATAGATGAGTCATTTTGGAGCATCCTGAAGGATTTTTGATGTTCTAGACGAAAATCAAATCACACCCAAAACCATCACCTGATCCTTCCCAACCCCCAAAATCGATCAAGACTTCAAAATAGATACTTGACATGTACTAGAAAAAGATACTCCTAATCAAGATCTATCATTATAGATATAGATGAGTCATTTTGGAGCATCCTGAAGGATTTTTGATGTTCTAGACGAAAATCAAATCACACCCAAAACCATCACCTGATCCTTCCCAACCCCCAAAATCGATCAAGACTTCAAAATAGATACTTGACATGTACTAGAAAAAGATACTCCTAATCAAGATCTATCATTATAGATATAGATGAGTCATTTTGGAGCATCCTGAAGGATTTTTGATGTTCTAGACGAAAATCAAATCACACCCAAAACCATCACCTGATCCTTCCCAACCCCCAAAATCGATCAAGACTTCAAAATAGATACTTGACATGTACTAGAAAAAGATACTCCTAATCAAGATCTATCATTATAGATATAGATGAGTCATTTTGGAGCATCCTGAAGGATTTTTGATGTTCTAGACGAAAATCAAATCACACCCAAAACCATCACCTGATCCTTCCCAACCCCCAAAATCGATCAAGACTTCAAAATAGATACTTGACATGTACTAGAAAAAGATACTCCTAATCAAGATCTATCATTATAGATATAGATGAGTCATTTTGGAGCATCCTGAAGGATTTTTGATGTTCTAGACGAAAATCAAATCACACCCAAAACCATCACCTGATCCTTCCCAACCCCCAAAATCGATCAAGACTTCAAAATAGATACTTGACATGTACTAGAAAAAGATACTCCTAATCAAGATCTATCATTATAGATATAGATGAGTCATTTTGGAGCATCCTGAAGGATTTTTGATGTTCTAGACGAAAATCAAATCACACCCAAAACCATCACCTGATCCTTCCCAACCCCCAAAATCGATCAAGACTTCAAAATAGATACTTGACATGTACTAGAAAAAGATACTCCTAATCAAGATCTATCATTATAGATATAGATGAGTCATTTTGGAGCATCCTGAAGGATTTTTGATGTTCTAGACGAAAATCAAATCACACCCAAAACCATCACCTGATCCTTCCCAACCCCCAAAATCGATCAAGACTTCAAAATAGATACTTGACATGTACTAGAAAAAGATACTCCTAATCAAGATCTATCATTATAGATATAGATGAGTCATTTTGGAGCATCCTGAAGGATTTTTGATGTTCTAGACGAAAATCAAATCACACCCAAAACCATCACCTGATCCTTCCCAACCCCCAAAATCGATCAAGACTTCAAAATAGATACTTGACATGTACTAGAAAAAGATACTCCTAATCAAGATCTATCATTATAGATATAGATGAGTCATTTTGGAGCATCCTGAAGGATTTTTGATGTTCTAGACGAAAATCAAATCACACCCAAAACCATCACCTGATCCTTCCCAACCCCCAAAATCGATCAAGACTTCAAAATAGATACTTGACATGTACTAGAAAAAGATACTCCTAATCAAGATCTATCATTATAGATATAGATGAGTCATTTTGGAGCATCCTGAAGGATTTTTGATGTTCTAGACGAAAATCAAATCACACCCAAAACCATCACCTGATCCTTCCCAACCCCCAAAATCGATCAAGACTTCAAAATAGATACTTGACGTGAACTAGAAAAAGATACTCCTAATCAAGATCTATCATTATAGATATAGATGAGTCATTTTGGAGCATCCTGAAGGATTTTTGATGTTCTAGACGAAAATCAAATCACACCCAAAACCATCACCTGATCCTTCCCAACCCCCAAAATCGATCAAGACTTAAAAATAGATACTTGACATGTACTAGAAAAAGATACTCCTAATCAAGATCTATCATTATAGATATAGATGAGTCATTTTGGAGCATCCTGAAGGATTTTTGATGTTCTAGACGAAAATCAAATCACACCCAAAACCATCACCTGATCCTTCCCAACCCCCAAAATCGATCAAGACTTCAAAATAGATACTTGACATGTACTAGAAAAAGATACTCCTAATCAAGATCTATCATTATAGATATAGATGAGTCATTTTGGAGCATCCTGAAGGATTTTTGATGTTCTAGACGAAAATCAAATCACACCCAAAACCATCACCTGATCCTTTCCAACCCCCAAAATCGATCAAGACTTCAAAATAGATACTTGACATGTACTAGAAAAAGATACTCCTAATCAAGATCTATCATTATAGATATAGATGAGTCATTTTGGAGCATCCTGAAGGATTTTTGATGTTCTAGACGAAAATCAAATCACACCCAAAACCATCACCTGATCCTTCCCAACCCCCAAAATCGATCAAGACTTCAAAATAGATACTTGACATGTACTAGAAAAAGATACTCCTAATCAAGATCTATCATTATAGATATAGATGAGTCATTTTGGAGCATCCTGAAGGATTTTTGATGTTCTAGACGAAAATCAAATCACACCCAAAACCATCACCTGATCCTTCCCAACCCCCAAAATCGATCAAGACTTCAAAATAGATACTTGACATGTACTAGAAAAAGATACTCCTAATCAAGATCTATCATTATAGATATAGATGAGTCATTTTGGAGCATCCTGAAGGATTTTTGATGTTCTAGACGAAAATCAAATCACACCCAAAACCATCACCTGATCCTTCCCAACCCCCAAAATCGATCAAGACTTCAAAATAGATACTTGACATGTACTAGAAAAAGATACTCCTAATCAAGATCTATCATTATAGATATAGATGAGTCATTTTGGAGCATCCTGAAGGATTTTTGATGTTCTAGACGAAAATCAAATCACACCCAAAACCATCACCTGATCCTTCCCAACCCCCAAAATCGATCAAGACTTCAAAATAGATACTTGACATGTACTAGAAAAAGATACTCCTAATCAAGATCTATCATTATAGATATAGATGAGTCATTTTGGAGCATCCTGAAGGATTTTTGATGTTCTAGACGAAAATCAAATCACACCCAAAACCATCACCTGATCCTTCCCAACCCCCAAAATCGATCAAGACTTAAAAATAGATACTTGACATGTACTAGAAAAAGATACTCCTAATCAAGATCTATCATTATAGATATAGATGAGTCATTTTGGAGCATCCTGAAGGATTTTTGATGTTCTAGACGAAAATCAAATCACACCCAAAACCATCACCTGATCCTTCCCAACCCCCAAAATCGATCAAGACTTCAAAATAGATACTTGACATGTACTAGAAAAAGATACTCCTAATCAAGATCTATCATTATAGATATAGATGAGTCATTTTGGAGCATCCTGAAGGATTTTTGATGTTCTAGACGAAAATCAAATCACACCCAAAACCATCACCTGATCCTTCCCAACCCCCAAAATCGATCAAGACTTCAAAATAGATACTTGACATGTACTAGAAAAAGATACTCCTAATCAAGATCTATCATTATAGATATAGATGAGTCATTTTGGAGCATCCTGAAGGATTTTTGATGTTCTAGACGAAAATCAAATCACACCCAAAACCATCACCTGATCCTTCCCAACCCCCAAAATCGATCAAGACTTCAAAATAGATACTTGACATGTACTAGAAAAAGATACTCCTAATCAAGATCTATCATTATAGATATAGATGAGTCATTTTGGAGCATCCTGAAGGATTTTTGATGTTCTAGACGAAAATCAAATCACACCCAAAACCATCACCTGATCCTTCCCAACCCCCAAAATCGATCAAGACTTCAAAATAAATACTTGACATGTACTAGAAAAAGATACTCCTAATCAAGATCTATCATTATAGATATAGATGAGTCATTTTGGAGCATCCTGAAGGATTTTTGATGTTCTAGACGAAAATCAAATCACACCCAAAACCATCACCTGATCCTTCCCAACCCCCAAAATCGATCAAGACTTCAAAATAGATACTTGACATGTACTAGAAAAAGATACTCCTAATCAAGATCTATCATTATAGATATAGATGAGTCATTTTGGAGCATCCTGAAGGATTTTTGATGTTCTAGACGAAAATCAAATCACACCCAAAACCATCACCTGATCCTTCCCAACCCCCAAAATCGATCAAGACTTCAAAATAGATACTTGACATGTACTAGAAAAAGATACTCCTAATCAAGATCTATCATTATAGATATAGATGAGTCATTTTGGAGCATCCTGAAGGATTTTTGATGTTCTAGACGAAAATCAAATCACACCCAAAACCATCACCTGATCCTTCCCAACCCCCAAAATCGATCAAGACTTCAAAATAGATACTTGACATGTACTAGAAAAAGATACTCCTAATCAAGATCTATCATTATAGATATAGATGAGTCATTTTGGAGCATCCTGAAGGATTTTTGATGTTCTAGACGAAAATCAAATCACACCCAAAACCATCACCTGATCCTTCCCAACCCCCAAAATCGATCAAGACTTCAAAATAGATACTTGACGTGAACTAGAAAAAGATACTCCTAATCAAGATCTATCATTATAGATATAGATGAGTCATTTTGGAGCATCCTGAAGGATTTTTGATGTTCTAGACGAAAATCAAATCACACCCAAAACCATCACCTGATCCTTCCCAACCCCCAAAATCGATCAAGACTTAAAAATAGATACTTGACATGTACTAGAAAAAGATACTCCTAATCAAGATCTATCATTATAGATATAGATGAGTCATTTTGGAGCATCCTGAAGGATTTTTGATGTTCTAGACGAAAATCAAATCACACCCAAAACCATCACCTGATCCTTCCCAACCCCCAAAATCGATCAAGACTTCAAAATAGATACTTGACATGTACTAGAAAAAGATACTCCTAATCAAGATCTATCATTATAGATATAGATGAGTCATTTTGGAGCATCCTGAAGGATTTTTGATGTTCTAGACGAAAATCAAATCACACCCAAAACCATCACCTGATCCTTTCCAACCCCCAAAATCGATCAAGACTTCAAAATAGATACTTGACATGTACTAGAAATGATACTCCTAATCAAGATCTATCATTATAGATATAGATGAGTCATTTTGGAGCATCCTGAAGGATTTTTGATGTTCTAGACGAAAATCAAATCACACCCAAAACCATCACCTGATCCTTCCCAACCCCCAAAATCGATCAAGACTTCAAAATAGATACTTGACATGTACTAGAAAAAGATACTCCTAATCAAGATCTATCATTATAGATATAGATGAGTCATTTTGGAGCATCCTGAAGGATTTTTTGATGTTCTAGACGAAAATCAAATCACACCCAAAACCATCACCTGATCCTTCCCAACCCCCAAAATCGATCAAGACTTCAAAATAAATACTTGACATGTACTAGAAAAAGATACTCCTAATCAAGATCTATCATTATAGATATAGATGAGTCATTTTGGAGCATCCTGAAGGATTTTTGATGTTCTAGACGAAAATCAAATCACACCCAAAACCATCACCTGATCCTTCCCAACCCCCAAAATCGATCAAGACTTCAAAATAGATACTTGACATGTACTAGAAAAAGATACTCCTAATCAAGATCTATCATTATAGATATAGATGAGTCATTTTGGAGCATCCTGAAGGATTTTTGATGTTCTAGACGAAAATCAAATCACACCCAAAACCATCACCTGATCCTTCCCAACCCCCAAAATCGATCAAGACTTCAAAATAGATACTTGACATGTACTAGAAAAAGATACTCCTAATCAAGATCTATCATTATAGATATAGATGAGTCATTTTGGAGCATCCTGAAGGATTTTTGATGTTCTAGACGAAAATCAAATCACACCCAAAACCATCACCTGATCCTTCCCAACCCCCAAAATCGATCAAGACTTCAAAATAGATACTTGACATGTACTAGAAAAAGATACTCCTAATCAAGATCTATCATTATAGATATAGATGAGTCATTTTGGAGCATCCTGAAGGATTTTTGATGTTCTAGACGAAAATCAAATCACACCCAAAACCATCACCTGATCCTTCCCAACCCCCAAAATCGATCAAGACTTAAAAATAGATACTTGACATGTACTAGAAAAAGATACTCCTAATCAAGATCTATCATTATAGATATAGATGAGTCATTTTGGAGCATCCTGAAGGATTTTTGATGTTCTAGACGAAAATCAAATCACACCCAAAACCATCACCTGATCCTTCCCAACCCCCAAAATCGATCAAGACTTCAAAATAGATACTTGACATGTACTAGAAAAAGATACTCCTAATCAAGATCTATCATTATAGATATAGATGAGTCATTTTGGAGCATCCTGAAGGATTTTTGATGTTCTAGACGAAAATCAAATCACACCCAAAACCATCACCTGATCCTTCCCAACCCCCAAAATCGATCAAGACTTCAAAATAGATACTTGACATGTACTAGAAAAAGATACTCCTAATCAAGATCTATCATTATAGATATAGATGAGTCATTTTGGAGCATCCTGAAGGATTTTTGATGTTCTAGACGAAAATCAAATCACACCCAAAACCATCACCTGATCCTTCCCAACCCCCAAAATCGATCAAGACTTCAAAATAGATACTTGACATGTACTAGAAAAAGATACTCCTAATCAAGATCTATCATTATAGATATAGATGAGTCATTTTGGAGCATCCTGAAGGATTTTTGATGTTCTAGACGAAAATCAAATCACACCCAAAACCATCACCTGATCCTTCCCAACCCCCAAAATCGATCAAGACTTCAAAATAAATACTTGACATGTACTAGAAAAAGATACTCCTAATCAAGATCTATCATTATAGATATAGATGAGTCATTTTGGAGCATCCTGAAGGATTTTTGATGTTCTAGACGAAAATCAAATCACACCCAAAACCATCACCTGATCCTTCCCAACCCCCAAAATCGATCAAGACTTCAAAATAGATACTTGACATGTACTAGAAAAAGATACTCCTAATCAAGATCTATCATTATAGATATAGATGAGTCATTTTGGAGCATCCTGAAGGATTTTTGATGTTCTAGACGAAAATCAAATCACACCCAAAACCATCACCTGATCCTTCCCAACCCCCAAAATCGATCAAGACTTCAAAATAGATACTTGACATGTACTAGAAAAAGATACTCCTAATCAAGATCTATCATTATAGATATAGATGAGTCATTTTGGAGCATCCTGAAGGATTTTTGATGTTCTAGACGAAAATCAAATCACACCCAAAACCATCACCTGATCCTTCCCAACCCCCAAAATCGATCAAGACTTCAAAATAGATACTTGACATGTACTAGAAAAAGATACTCCTAATCAAGATCTATCATTATAGATATAGATGAGTCATTTTGGAGCATCCTGAAGGATTTTTGATGTTCTAGACGAAAATCAAATCACACCCAAAACCATCACCTGATCCTTCCCAACCCCCAAAATCGATCAAGACTTCAAAATAGATACTTGACATGTACTAGAAAAAGATACTCCTAATCAAGATCTATCATTATAGATATAGATGAGTCATTTTGGAGCATCCTGAAGGATTTTTGATGTTCTAGACGAAAATCAAATCACACCCAAAACCATCACCTGATCCTTCCCAACCCCCAAAATCGATCAAGACTTAAAAATAGATACTTGACATGTACTAGAAAAAGATACTCCTAATCAAGATCTATCATTATAGATATAGATGAGTCATTTTGGAGCATCCTGAAGGATTTTTGATGTTCTAGACGAAAATCAAATCACACCCAAAACCATCACCTGATCCTTCCCAACCCCCAAAATCGATCAAGACTTCAAAATAGATACTTGACATGTACTAGAAAATACTCCTAATCAAGATCTATCATTATAGATATAGATGAGTCATTTTGGAGCATCCTGAAGGATTTTTGATGTTCTAGACGAAAATCAAATCACACCCAAAACCATCACCTGATCCTTCCCAACCCCCAAAATCGATCAAGACTTCAAAATAGATACTTGACATGTACTAGAAAAAGATACTCCTAATCAAGATCTATCATTATAGATATAGATGAGTCATTTTGGAGCATCCTGAAGGATTTTTGATGTTCTAGACGAAAATCAAATCACACCCAAAACCATCACCTGATCCTTCCCAACCCCCAAAATCGATCAAGACTTCAAAATAGATACTTGACATGTACTAGAAAAAGATACTCCTAATCAAGATCTATCATTATAGATATAGATGAGTCATTTTGGAGCATCCTGAAGGATTTTTGATGTTCTAGACGAAAATCAAATCACACCCAAAACCATCACCTGATCCTTCCCAACCCCCAAAATCGATCAAGACTTCAAAATAAATACTTGACATGTACTAGAAAAAGATACTCCTAATCAAGATCTATCATTATAGATATAGATGAGTCATTTTGGAGCATCCTGAAGGATTTTTGATGTTCTAGACGAAAATCAAATCACACCCAAAACCATCACCTGATCCTTCCCAACCCCCAAAATCGATCAAGACTTCAAAATAGATACTTGACATGTACTAGAAAAAGATACTCCTAATCAAGATCTATCATTATAGATATAGATGAGTCATTTTGGAGCATCCTGAAGGATTTTTGATGTTCTAGACGAAAATCAAATCACACCCAAAACCATCACCTGATCCTTCCCAACCCCCAAAATCGATCAAGACTTCAAAATAGATACTTGACATGTACTAGAAAAAGATACTCCTAATCAAGATCTATCATTATAGATATAGATGAGTCATTTTGGAGCATCCTGAAGGATTTTTGATGTTCTAGACGAAAATCAAATCACACCCAAAACCATCACCTGATCCTTCCCAACCCCCAAAATCGATCAAGACTTCAAAATAGATACTTGACATGTACTAGAAAAAGATACTCCTAATCAAGATCTATCATTATAGATATAGATGAGTCATTTTGGAGCATCCTGAAGGATTTTTGATGTTCTAGACGAAAATCAAATCACACCCAAAACCATCACCTGATCTTTCCCAACCCCCAAAATCGATCAAGACTTCAAAATAGATACTTGACATGTACTAGAAAAAGATACTCCTAATCAAGATCTATCATTATAGATATAGATGAGTCATTTTGGAGCATCCTGAAGGATTTTTGATGTTCTAGACGAAAATCAAATCACACCCAAAACCATCACCTGATCCTTCCCAACCCCCAAAATCGATCAAGACTTCAAAATAGATACTTGACATGTACTAGAAAAAGATACTCCTAATCAAGATCTATCATTATAGATATAGATGAGTCATTTTGGAGCATCCTGAAGGATTTTTGATGTTCTAGACGAAAATCAAATCACACCCAAAACCATCACCTGATCCTTCCCAACCCCCACAATCGATCAAGACTTCAAAATAGATACTTGACATGTACTAGAAAAAGATACTCCTAATCAAGATCTATCATTATAGATATAGATGAGTCATTTTGGAGCATCCTGAAGGATTTTTGATGTTCTAGACGAAAATCAAATCACACCCAAAACCATCACCTGATCCTTCCCAACCCCCAAAATCGATCAAGACTTCAAAATAGATACTTGACATGTACTAGAAAAAGATACTCCTAATCAAGATCTATCATTATAGATTTAGATGAGTCATTTTGGAGCATCCTGAAGGATTTTTGATGTTCTAGACGAAAATCAAATCACACCCAAAACCATCACCTGATCCTTCCCAACCCCTAAAATCGATCAAGACTTCAAAAAAGATACTTGACATGTACTAGAAAAAGATACTCCTAATCAAGATCTATCATTATAGATATAGATGAGTCATTTTGGAGCATCCTGAAGGATTTTTGATGTTCTAGACGAAAATCAAATCACACCCAAAACCATCACCTGATCCTTCCCAACCCCCAAAATCGATCAAGACTTCAAAATAGATACTTGACATGTACTAGAAAAAGATACTCCTAATCAAGATCTATCATTATAGATATAGATGAGTCATTTTGGAGCATCCTGAAGGATTTTTGATGTTCTAGACGAAAATCAAATCACACCCAAAACCATCACCTGATCCTTCCCAACCCCCAAAATCGATCAACACTGCAAAATAGATACTTGACATGTACTAGAAAAAGATACTCCTAATCAAGATCTATCGTTATAGATATAGATGAGTCATTTTGGAGCATCCTGAAGGATTTTTGATGTTCTAGACGAAAATCAAATCACACCCAAAACCATCACCTGATCCTTCCCAACCCCCAAAATCGATCAAGACTTCAAAATAGATACTTGACATGTACTAAAAAAAGATACTCCTAATCAAGATCTATCATTATAGATATAGATGAGTCATTTTGGAGCATCCTGAAGGATTTTTGATGTTCTAGACGAAAATCAAATCACACCCAAAACCATCACCTGATCCTTCCCAACCCCCAACATCGATCAAGACTTCAATATAGATACTTGACATGTACTAGAAAAAGATACTCCTAATCAAGATCTATCATTATAGATATAGATGAGTCATTTTGGAGCATCCTGAAGGATTTTTGATGTTCTAGACGAAAATCAAATCACACCCAAAACCATCACCTGATCCTTCCCAACCCCCAAAATCGATCAAGACTTCAAAATAGATACTTGACATGTACTAGAAAAAGATACTCCTAATCAAGATCTATCATTATAGATATAGATGAGTCATTTTGGAGCATCCTGAAGGATTTTTGATGTTCTAGACGAAAATCAAATCACACCCAAAAGCATCACCTGATCCTTCCCAACCCCCAAAATCGATCAAGACTTCAAAATAGATACTTGACATGTACTAGAAAAAGATACTCCTAATCAAGATCTATCATTATAGATATAGATGAGTCATTTTGGAGCATCCTGATTTTCGTTCTAGACGAAAATCAAATCACACCCAAAACCATCACCTGATCCTTCCCAACCCCCAAAATCGATCAAGACTTCAAAATAGATACTTGACATGTACTAGAAAAAGATACTCTTAATCAAGATCTATCATTATAGATATAGATGAGTCATTTTGGAGCATCCTGAAGGATTTTTGATGTTCTAGACGAAAATCAAATCACACCCAAAACCATCACCTGATCCTTCCCAACCCCCAAAATCGATCAAGTCTTCAAAATAGATACTTGACATGTACTAGAAAAAGATACTCCTAATCAAGATCTATCATTATAGATATAGATGAGTCATTTTGGAGCATCCTGAAGGATTTTTGATGTTCTAGACGAAAATCAAATCACACCCAAAACCATCACCTGATCCTTCCCAACCCCCAAAATCGATCAAGACTTCAAAATAGATACTTGACATGTACTAGAAAAAGATACTCCTACTCAAGATCTATCATTATAGATATAGATGAGTCATTTTGGAGCATCCTGAAGGATTTTTGATGTTCTAGACGAAAATCAAATCACACCCAAAACCATCACCTGATCCTTCCCAACCCCCAAAATCGATCAAGACTTCAAAATAGATACTTGACATGTACTAGAAAAAGATACTCCTAATCAAGATCTATCATTATAGATATAGATGAGTCATTTTGGAGCATCCTGAAGGATTTTTGATGTTCTAGACGAAAATCAAATCACACCCAAAACCATCACCTGATCCTTCCCAACCCCCAAAATCGATCAAGACTTCAAAATAGATACTTGACATGTACTAGAAAAAGATACTCCTAATCAAGATATATCATTATAGACATAGATGAGTCATTTTGGAGCATCCTGAAGGATTTTTGATGTTCTAGACGAAAATCAAATCACACCCAAAACCATCACCTGATCCTTCCCAACCCCCAAAATCAATCAAGACTTCAAAATAGATACTTGACATGTACTAGAAAAAGATACTCCTAATCAAGATCTATCATTATAGATATAGATGAGTCATTTTGGAGCATCCTGAAGGATTTTTGATGTTCTAGACGAAAATCAAATCACACCCAAAACCATCACCTGATCCTTCCCAACCCCCAAAATCGATCAAGACTTCAAAATAGATACTTGACATGTACTAGAAAAAGATACTCCTAATCAAGATCTATCATTATAGATATAGATGAGTCATTTTGGAGCATCCTGAAGGATTTTTGATGTTCTAGACGAAAATCAAATCACACCCAAAACCATCACCTGATCCTTCCCAACCCCCAAAATCGATCAAGACTTCAAAATAGATACTTGATATGTACTAAAAAAAGATACTCCTAATCAAGATCTATCATTATAGATATAGATGAGTCATTTTGGAGCATCCTGAAGGATTTTTGATGTTCTAGACGAAAATCAAATCACACCCAAAACCATCACCTGATCCTTCCCAACCCCCAAAATCGATCAAGACTTCAAAATAGATACTTGACATGTACTAGAAAAAGATACTCCTAATCAAGATCTATCATTATAGATATAGATGAGTCATTTTGGAGCATCCTGAAGGATTTTTGATGTTCTAGACGAAAATCAAATCACACCCAAAACCATCACCTGATCCTTCCCAACCCCCAAAATCGATCAAGACTTCAAAATAGATACTTGACATGTACTAGAAAAAGATACTCCTAATCAAGATCTATCATTATAGATATAGATGAGTCATTTTGGAGCATCCTGAAGGATTTTTGATGTTCTAGACGAAAATCAAATCACACCCAAAACCATCACCTGATCCTTCCCAACCCCCAAAATCGATCAAGACTTCAAAATAGATACTTGACATGTACTAGAAAAAGATACTCCTAATCAAGATCTATCATTATAGATATAGATGAGTCATTTTGGAGCATCCTGAAGGATTTTTGATGTTCTAGACGAAAATCAAATCACACCCAAAACCATCACCTGATCCTTCCCAACCCCCAAAATCGATCAAGATTTCAAAATAGATACTTGACATGTACTAAAAAAAGATACTCCTAATCAAGATCTATCATGATAGATACAGATGAGTCATTTTGGAGCATCCTGAAGGATTTTTGATGTTCTAGACGAAAATCAAATCACACCCAAAACCATCACCTGATCCTTCCCAACCCCTAACATCGATCAAGACTTCAAAATATATACTTGACATGTACTAGAAAAAGATACTCCTAATCAAGATCTATCATTATAGATATAGATGAGTCATTTTGGAGCATCCTGAAGGATTTTTGATGTTCTAGACGAAAATCAAATCACACCCAAAACCATCACCTGATCCTTCCCAACCCCCAAAATCGATCAAGACTTCAAAATAGATACTTGACATGTACTAGAAAAAGATACTCCTAATCAAGATCTATCATTATAGATATAGATGAGTCATTTTGGAGCATCCTGAAGGATTTTTGATGTTCTAGACGAAAATCAAATCACACCCAAAACCATCACCTGATCCTTCCCAACCCCCAAAATCGATCAAGACTTCAAAATAGATACTTGACATGTACTAGAAAAAGATACTCCTAATCAAGATCTATCATTATAGATATAGATGAGTCATTTTGGAGCATCCTGAAGGATTTTTGATGTTCTAGACGAAAATCAAATCACACCCAAAACCATCACCTGATCCTTCCCAACCCCCAAAATCGATCAAGACTTTAAAATAGATACTTGACATGTACTAGAAAAAGATACTCCTAATCAAGATCTATCATTATAGATATAGATGAGTCATTTTGGAGCATCCTGAAGGATTTTTGATGTTCTAGACGAAAATCAAATCACACCCAAAACCATCACCTGATCCTTCCCAACCCCCAAAATCGATCAAGACTTCAAAATAGATACTTGACATGTACTAGAAAAAGATACTCCTAATCAAGATCTATCATTATAGATATAGATGAGTCATTTTGGAGCATCCTGAAGGATTTTTGATGTTCTAGACGAAAATCAAATCACACCCAAAACCATCACCTGATCCTTCCCAACCCCCAAAATCGATCAAGACTTCAAAATAGATACTTGACATGTACTAGAAAAAGATACTCCTAATCAAGATCTATCATTATAGATATAGATGAGTCATTTTGGAGCATCCTGAAGGATTTTTGATGTTCTAGACGAAAATCAAATCACACCCAAAACCATCACCTGATCCTTCCCAACCCCCAAAATCGATCAAGACTTTAAAATAGATACTTGACATGTACTAGAAAAAGATACTCCTAATCAAGATCTATCATTATAGATATAGATGAGTCATTTTGGAGCATCCTGAAGGATTTTTGATGTTCTAGACGAAAATCAAATCACACCCAAAACCATCACCTGATCCTTCCCAACCCCCAAAATCGATCAAGACTTCAAAATAGATACTTGACATGTACTAGAAAAAGATACTCCTAATCAAGATCTATCATTATAGATATAGATGAGTCATTTTGGAGCATCCTGAAGGATTTTTGATGTTCTAGACGAAAATCAAATCACACCCAAAACCATCACCTGATCCTTCCCAACCCCCAAAATCGATCAAGACTTCAAAATAGATACTT